>NW_021824403.1:5000-19196 GCF_006345805.1 Octopus sinensis | reverse complement strand
ATATATAATTTGTTGGGGAGGGAAAATCGATTACATCGACCCAGTGTTCACTGATACTTACTTTATCGACCCCGAAAGGATGAAAGGCAAAGTCGACCTCGGCGGAATTTGAAATCAGAACGTAGCGACGGACGAAATACCCCTAAGAATTTTACCTGTCGTCCTAACGTTTCTGCCAGCTCGCCACCTTAATAATAATAATAATAATAATAATAATAATAATAATAATAATAATAATAATAAATTGGTGCACTTGGAAGTATTAGCACTCGACTACCAGCATGGCTAAAGAAGATTGGTGCAAGTGTGAAGGAAGAACGCCTACAAAAATCAGCATTGCTTGGTACTGCAAGAATTCTTCACCGGGTTCTAGAAGCAAGTGTCACCTTAGTCTGCTGGCTGTGGACAACTGACATTTCACATCACATCCAGCAAAATAAGCTGTGAGCTTTCATATAATAATAATAATAATAATAATAATAATAATAATAATAATAATAATAATATAATAATAATAATAATAATAATAATAATAATAACAAAAACAACAACAATAATAGTAACAATAATAATTCAATAAAATGTCAACTGTTTTGGTGCTTGACTTATGACCCACCCTCTCTCTATATATAGAGCTGGCAGAACCGTTAGCACGCCGCGCGAAATGCCTAGCCGTTTTTCGTCTGTCGATACGTTCCGAGTTCAAATTCCGCCGAGGTCGACTTTGCCTTTCATCCTTTCGGGGTCGATAAATTAAGTACCAGTTACGCACTGGGGTCGATGTAATCGACTTAATCCCTTTGTCTGTCCTTGTTTGTCTCCTCGGTGTTTAGCCCCTTTTGGGTAGTAAAGAAATCTATCTATGTATGTATATGTATATATATATATATATATAAATCCTTAAAATCCTTAAATCCTCAAAAATGTTTTAGGCCGAAGGCCGCGGCCATGCTGGGGCACCACCGCTGAATGAGCTACACTAATTTGTGAATCCACCTCTGATACGTGGCACTTGTTCAACAAGGGAGTTCGATGCTGCTGCCCGCATCTGCGTCTCCTGTCGTGAGGTAGGTTCATCTGGGACTCCCGACAAGAAGAGATCCAGTTTAGTTTTAAAGAAAACCCACATCCACACCATGTAGTCTCTCAGGCATTTAGGGAGGATGTTAAAGAGCTGTGGTCCTCTGAAACCCAAGCTGTTGCAGTATCTGGACCTGTATTTTGATGGTGATGTTGGAATCCTTGGCATATATTTATATATAATACATATATTTATATATGTATATATGTATGTATATAATTCAATAAATATATTCTATATCTGCGAAATATTATTTTATACATGTTGCCCATGCAGCATAATTCAAATGCGTCTTCAATTTAGCGGTACGTACATTATAATGTTGAATTTCTATTATAACTTATAAAGCATATATATATATATATATATATATATATATATAAACATACATATGTATGTATTTATGTATGTATGTGTATATGTATGTATATGTATGTATGCATGTATGTACGTACGTATGTATGTATGCATGTATATCATTAATCCCATTTGGTTGTGTGAAGCAATGTCTGTTCTTAGAGCAGAAAAGGAGAGAAAATCTGGAAGTGTAGCAATGGTTGTTATAGCAACATTGAATAAAGTTTTTTTATTTTTTTATTTTTTATTTTTTATTGTATTGCTGCTGTTTTATAAAACTGCCAAGCATGTTTAAAGATGGCGCGTTTTCATTGCAATATGGAGTTTGATAATATAGGAAACAGCTGACTTGTTGGCAAGATCCTACTGCAGTGTGGCTTTCTGCTTTTGTTGATGGTGGCATCGGTGGCGGCGGTGACGACTGTGATGGTGGTGGTGGTGGTGGTGGTTGAGGTGCTGATGCTTGTCGGTTGGTAATTGCCGATAGTACTATATATGTGTGTGTGTGTGTGTGTGTGATCGTGTGCATGTATATGCGTGTGTGCTGTGTGTTTGTGTGTGTGTGTGTTATGTGTGGGGACTTTGTGGCGATGAGTTGCCGCTGTTGGCGCGGTTGTCGGCCGTACTGGTGCTGCTGCTGTTGTTGGCCTTTGTTCCTCTTATTCTGACGTCTGTTTTTAATTCTTAGTTTTAACGTCCGACCGCGTGTTACTGTTGTTCTTGTCGCTTGTGTTTAGCCCCAGGTCAATTCTCATCGAGGACTCCTCTACTCAGCGGTGTTGTTCCAATCGTGGCAACCCAGTTTTGTGTTGCAATTTTTGTCATCAATTCTATCCATTTTATGAAAGTAAGCCACAAGAGATTTAGCTGCTACTTCTAGCAGATCGAAGACACCTCCAGGCTTTTAATAATTATTATCGTTGTTGTTGTTGCAATAGTCTCTGATCTAGTAGTAGTAAATATAGTAGCAGCGGTAGTAGTAGTGGTAGTAGTAGTGATAGTAGTAATGGTAGTAGTAGTAGTAATAGGTAGTAGTAGTAGTAGTAGTAGTAGCAGCAGCAGGTGTAGTGATGTTGAGTAGTATTATTTGTTAATATTGTTGTTGTTGTTGATGTTATGATGACTGGTTGAAGATGCTGTATGGCCGAATGGTTATGATGTCTGTTTTACAGTTTCACAATCACATGGTTCAGAGATCGATCCTAGTGCCTGGCGTTTTGAGGGCAAGTGTCAACCAGAACCTTGTGAGTGGCACTGGATGGACGGGAACTGTGTGGAAGTTCGTAAGATGGAATTTACCTGCAATTAAAAGCTCCACCCTTTGTCTCAAAACATACACACACACACACACACACACACTTGTGTGTGTCCTGCTGATTCTCAATGAAGGTAGACGTGTGCGTGTGTGTGGAATAACCAGCCAAATCCAACAGAACTACAGTCAAAGATATCCAGTCATGACAACCCTGCCATTTTTAATGCATAATATATTTTTTTCTCAGGCTAAAATGTCGAATATATCCTTTCTCTATTTTAAACAATAGAAATATTCTGAATTCAGGGGAAATTAGCTGTTATTTCTAGGAGGCCGAAAGACCAGGTTGAAGCTACTTTCTCACTGGGTCGGTTTCTCATGTGTTGCTGTTGTTGTATTTGTTGTGATTAGTATTCTAGCATTAGTGTTGTTATGTTGACGTTCTGATCATTTTTATAATGTCATGTTTGCCACGTATTATTATTATTACTATCATTATTATTATATTATTATATTATTATTATATTATTATTATTATTATTATTTTTTATTATTATTATTATTATTTGTTTATTATTATTATTATATTATTATTATTATTATTATTAATATTATTATTATTATTATTATTATCATTATTACTACTACTATTATTATCATTAGTATTATCATTATACTATACTATATTATTATTATTATCATCATCATCATCCTCATCATATTACTATACTATTATTATCATTATTATATCATTACTACTATTACTATTATTATTATTATTATTATATTATTATTATCATTATTACTACTACTATTATTATCATTATTATTATCTTATACTATTACTATTATTATTATTATTATTATTATTATTATTATCATTATACTACTACTATATTATCATTATTATATCATTATTACTATACTATTATTATTATTATTATTATTATTATTATATCATTATTACTACTACTATTTTATCATTATTATTATCATTATTACTATTACATATTATATTATTATCATCATCATCATCATCATCATCATTATTACTACTACTATTATTATCATTATTATTATCATTACTACTATACTATTATTATATTATTATTATTATTATTATTATTATCATTATACTTACTTACTATTATTATCATATTTATTATCATATACTATTCTATTATTATTATTATAATATTATTATTATTATCATTATTATACTACTATTATTATCATTATTATTATCATTATACTATTACTATTATTATATTATTATTATTATTATTATTATTATCATTATACTACTACTATTATTATCATTATTATTATCATTATTACTATTACTATTATTATTATTATTATCATCATCATCATCATCATCATCATTATTACTACTACTATTATTATCATTATTATTATCATTACTACTATTACTATTATTATTATTATTATTATTATTATTATCATTATTACTACTACTATTATTATCATTATTATTATCATTATTACTATTACTATTATTATTATTATTATTATTATTATTATCATTATTACTACTACTATTATTATCATTATTATTATCATTATTACTATTACTATTATTATTATTATTATTATATATTATTAACTACTACTTTATTATCATTATTATTATCAATTACTATTACTATTATATTATTATCATCATCATCATCATCATCATCATCATTATTACTACTACTATTATTATCATTATTATTATCATTACTACTATACTATTATTATTATTATTAGTTTATTATTAGTATTATTATATCATTATTACTACTATATTATTATCATATTAGTATCATTATTACTATTACTATTATTATTATTATTATTATTATTATTATTATTATATATCATATTACTACTACTATTATTATCATTATTATTATCATTATTACTACTACTATTATTATCATCATCATCATCATTATTATTATTATTATTATTATTATTATTATTATTATTATTATTATTATTATTGTCCTTATTGTGCTTGTTGATGTTCTTGTTGCTACTGCTCTTTCCTGTCATTGTTGTTGCTGTGATTGCTATTGTTGTTGTTGCTGTGATTGCTATTGTTGTTGTTGTTTTTGATGTGATTGTTGTGATGGTTGTTTTGTACCAGGTTTTTCCCTCTAATAATTGACTTTGTATTTGTGATTATGCATACTTGCTTGTTGTTTGTTGTTGTTGTTGTTATTGCTGTTGTTGTTGTCGAAAGAGACAGTAAATTAATCACTAAATCCTTCACAGGATGACGTCAAGTCTTTTCGAAGCATTTGTGACGCACGAGGTTGTTTTGTTTCATTTTATTGACTTGTTGTTGCGGTTTCTTTCTTTCTTTCTTTCTTTCTTCCCTTTCTTTCGGCTTTTCTTCCTTCTTTTCTTTCTTTATCTCTATCTTCCTTTTTCTTTCTCTCTCCCTTCCTCTCTTTATCCCTTTATTCATCTCTGTGTTGTCTGTCTCTGTCTCTCTCTCTCTCTCTCTCTCTCTCAGTCTTCCTTCTTTTCTTCCTGAATGGAAATTGTCGGCGAGGGACGTAAGATAGGTGGGGGTGGGGGAGATCTGGAGGGAAAACTGAATAAGCGGAAAGAGGAGAGAGAAAGAGGGTAGGGTGGAGAAGAAGGGTGAGGATTGGGACGGTAAAAATAGTAAGGAGGAGGAGGCGGAGAGGGGGAAAGTGGGAAAGTGGGTTGAGGTAGCGAATGTTAAGAGGAACAGAAGTGAAATACAGGGAGAAATATAGATCAATAGATCGATCGAGCGATAGATAGATAGATAGATAGATAGCTAGCTAGATAGATAGATAGATAGATAGATAGATAGATAGATAGATAGATAGATAGATAGACAGATAGATAGATAGATAGATAGATAGATAGATAGATAGATAGATAGATAGATAGATAGATAGATAGATAGGTAGATGGATAGATAGATAGACAGATAGGTAGATAGATAGATAGATAGATAGATAGATAGATAGATAGATAGATAGATAGATAGACATATAGATAGACAGACAGACAGATAAATAGACAAATAGACAAACAGACAGACAGATAGACAGATAGACAAATAGATAGACAATTTTACCGGTTCAGAGAGAGAGAAAAAATAGAGGGGTTGAGAAATTTAGGTAGACACGGTATGGGGAAATGATAAAACTGTAATTGATTCTGGAATATGGGGGAGAAAGATGGAAGGGGATTAATCTGTAAGGAGGGGACGTAAAGAGTGGTGGGGACAGAAGGATAGAGAAAAGAAAACGTAGAGAGCGGGAAGAAGATACAAAAAAAAAAGGCGAGGGAAAAGGGATGAGGGAAAGAGCAGTGGTGGGAGAGGCTGTAAATAAATTCAGGAAATGTTAGAAGGAAAATTACAGGAGTGACTGTGTGGTAAGTAGCTTGTTTACCAACTACATGGTTCCGGGTTCAGTCCCACTGCGTGGCACCTTGGGCAAGTGTCTTCTACTATAGCCTCGGGCCGACCAAAGCCCTGCGAGTGGATTTCGTAGACGGAAACTGAAAGAAGCCTGTCGTATATGTATATATATATATATATATTATATATATATATATATATATATATATATATATATATATATATATATATATATATATATATAATATATATTATATATATCTCTTACTATATATTATATATATATATATATCTATATATATATATATATATATATATATATATATATATATATGCGCAGGAGTGGCTGTGTGGTAAGTAGCTTGTTTACCAACTACATGGTTCTGGGTTCAGTCCCATGCGTGGTACCTTGGGCAAGTGTCTTTTACTATAGCCTCGGGCCGACCAAAGCCCTCTGAGTGGATTTGGTAGACGGAAACTGAAAGAAGCCCGTCGTATATATGTATATATATATATATATATATATGCGTGTGTGTGTGTCTGTGTTTGTCCCCCTAGCATTGCTTGACAACCGATGCTGGTGTGTTTATGTCCCCGTTACTTAGCGGTTCGGCAAAAGAGACCGATAGAATAAGTACTCGGCTTACAAAAGAATAAGTCCCGGGATCGAGTTGCTCGATTAAAGGCGGTGCTCCAGCATGGCCGCAGTCAAATGACTGAAACAAGTAAAAGAGTAAAAGAGAGAGAGTATGCGAAAAATAACGACAACAATATCAACAAGTTAAACAACAACTTAATATAATCCCAGTCAATATGGTGGCGAGCTGGCAGAATCGTTAGCACGCCCGGGCGAAATGCTTAGCGGTATTTCGTCTGCTGCTATGTTGTGAGTTCAAATTCCGCCGAGGTCGACTTCGCCTTTCATCCTTTCGGGGTCGATTAAGTAAGTACCAGTTACGCACTGGGATCGATATAATCGATTTAATCCGTTTGTCTGTCCTTGTTTGTCTTCTCTGTGTTTAGCCCCTTGTGGGTAGTAAAGAAATAGGTATTTCGTCTGCCGCTACGTTCTGAGTTCAAATTCCGCCGTGGTCGACTTTGCCTTTCATCCTTTCGGGGTCGATTAAGTAAGTACCAGTTACGCACTGGGATCGATATAATCGACTTAATCCGTTTGTCTGTCCTTGTTTGTCCTCTCTATGTTTAGCCCCTTGTGGGCAACAAAGAAATAAGAATCGTTAGCACGCCGGCGGCTTGTATCAAACCGCTAAATTACAGGGACGTAAACAAACCAGCACTGGTTGACAAGCAGTAGTGGGAGGATAAGCACACACACACGCACACATCTACATATACGATGGGCTTCTTCCAGTTTCTGTCTATCAAATCCATTCACAAGGCTTTGATCACCCGTGGCTAAAGCAGAAGACAATTGCCCAAGGTGCCACGCAGTGGGACTGAACTCGGTATCATGTAATTGGAAAGCAAGCTTCTTACCACGCAGTCACAATAATTTTAACACACCTGTTTGTACCTTTATTCTATTATACATATATACAGCGGCATTTCGTCTGTCTTTACGTTCTGAGTTCAAATCCCGCCAAAGCCAACTTTACCTTTCACCCTCTTGGGTGGGATGGGGTCGATAGAATAAGTACCTGTCATATGCTGGAGTTTAATTAATCGATTTACCTCTCTCCACTAAGTTGTTGACCTTGTGCCAGATTTTCAAATCAATATCAATCCAGCCACCACGACAACTACATCCTCTACCACCACCACCACCATCACCACCACCAGTATCCACACCACTACCATCACCGTACCACACTCCCACCCCACTATTAGCTGTTTCGTTCCTATATGTTCTTTTTACCTGTTGCAATAATTAGACTGCGACCATGCTGAGGCACCGCCTTGAAGAATTTTAGTCGAACGGATCGACCACAGGACTTTTTTTTAGGCCTAGTAATTATTATATCGGTCATTTGTATCGAACCGCTAATTACAGGAACCTAAATAAACCAACATTGGTTTAAGCGAGAGGGGGAGAAAAACTCACACACACTCACACACATACATACGCACACATATATATATACATATACGATAGGCTTCTTTCAGTTTCCGTCTCCCAAAACCGCTCACAAAGCTTTGGTTGGCCCAAGGCTATAGTAGAAGACAGGTACCCAAAATGCCACGCAGTTGGACTGAACTCGAAACCATGTGGTTGGGAAGCAAACTTATTACTACACAGTCACAATAACTTTAATACACCTGTTTGTACCTTTACTTTATTATACTTGGATGTATAAATAAACCAGAGCACTCAGAGAGCGCAAACCTCCGCCAAGGTAACACCAACGTCCTCTCAACGATTAGCCGGAGATGATTTTTATAATGAGAATATCTGAAATAAACTCGATTGCTCTCACAAACGAGAATACTAAAAATGAACCCGACCGCACTCAAATATTAAGTAAAAAACTGGAAAAATAATCCAGAATTCTTGTCTGATATTGGATCAATCCCAAAATCTATTCAGTTTGTACCAGTCACGGGCCAAACATCCCCGAAAGTTGCATCCGAATCCATCCAGCGGTTCTTGAGATATCTTGTCTACGGACAGACAAACAAACAAACACGACTGAAAACAATACCTCCGCCTTCTTCGCTTTTTCTGTCTCTCTGTATGCCTTTATCTTTTTCTGTCTGTCTGTATACCTATCTCTCTCTCCTCTCTCTCTCTCTCTCTCTCTCTCTCTCTCTCTCTCTCTCCATTTCTCTCTCTCCTAGATGTTTCTCTGCGTCAGGAGTGAGACGGCCTAAAGAACGTCTAAGTCTGCTCGCGTCTACATGTGTTCCAAAAACAATTTGGGAAAGCGTGCAGTACATGTGTTAAAGTCACACTCGCAAAGAAAAGGCTGTGGTTATATGCGTTTATGTCTCTGTATGTGTGAGTGAGTGTGTGTTTGTATCTGCATGTGTGTGAGTATGCACATACACATGTATATATACATAATCACAGCCGTCATTTGTGAATCTGTCTGTCTGTCTCTCTCTACAAACACACACATAGAACGCCTCTAAGTTTATATATCTATAACTGTATATATTTGTATTTCGTGTACTGTGTACATAAAATTATGTGCACTCTGTGTGTGTACGTATATATATATATATATATATATATATATATATATATATATATATATATATATAGACTCGTGTGTACCGTTAGCTATTTTTTCCCTCTGTCTTCCCTTCTCTGGATTCTTTCCTTCTCCTATGTTTCCGACGAAGAGCTCCGCTCGAAATGTTAAACCCTCCTTCTTTCCTTCTTTCTTGAGCGTCCAATAATACTTATTTGTTCCACGTCCCGGTTGTGTGTTTTTTGTGCTTTCTGTTTGGATTAACTCTATATATATATATATATATATATATATATATATATATATATATATATATATTTATATATATATCTGTATATATATCTATATATATATTATATACTTATATATATTATATATATACATACATACATATATATATATATATATATATATATATATATCTATGTATATATGTATATATATATATATATATATAGTGGGTGTATGTGTATGTTATATATATGTATATATTATAGATATACATACATACGATTATATATATATATATACATATATATATATATATATATATATTATATATATATATATATATATATATATATATAGATCTATATATATTATATATAGATATACAGTGTACATTTAAACAAATGAGGCATCCATCATAGGAGTCCTGCACGCTAGAGAGACACTTAAATTCCAAACCCCTATCAGGGTTAAAATTCGAGGGAATGAAAAATAAAAACATTTACCAATCTAATCCCTTCGAAATTTTATCCCTTATAGTGGTTTGTAATTTAAGTGTCTTCTCTAGCGTCCAAGGAATCCTATGATGGATGCCTCATATGTATTTAAATGTACACTGTATTTATATGAGTGAGGGCGCGTGGCTTAGTGGTTAGGGCATTCGGCTCATGATCGTAAGGTTGTGAGTTCGATTCCCGGCGACGCGTTGTGTTCTTGAGCAAGACACTTTATTTCACGTTGCTCCAGTCCACTCAGCTGGCAAAAATGAGTTGTACTTGTATTTCAAAGGGTCAGCCTTGTCACTCTCTGTGTCACGCTGATTATCCCCGAGAACTACGTTAAGGGTACACGTGTCTGTGGAATGCTCAGCCATTTGCACGTTAATTTCACGAGCAAGCTGTTCCGTTGATCGTATCAGCGGGACCCTCGTCGTCGTAACCGGCGGAGTCTTTATTTATATGAATAATATATAGTCTGTTGACTAAATTTCTTACACGCTATGCCACAGGTAATAGAAATTTTTAAATATTTCTGATTACCCTTTGATAGTATTAAATATATATATATAAAATAGAAAATGGAGAAATAATGAGGAGCAATTGACTTATATCACGTATTATTTATTAATTCGATACAAATAGACTGCATCCCATCTAACAGCTGTTTCTGCTCCCAATTTTGTATGGTATTGCCATTGATAAGCTAAAAATATTTATTATATTTGGTAATAATAAAACGTATCTGAAACATGGAGCTAAAAAATAAAATAAAAAAGGAGGAGCCTCGAGAAGAAAATGGATAAATTGTATATGGTTGTAATTATACCATTTTGCTTGTGTATAAGATATTCTAGCGATAAATTAATATTATGATATATTAAATGCGTAATAAAATAGCAATTAAAAACCAAAAATGTAGAATACATAAATGAGGGCGCAAAGTAGAACCTATAATTGCTAGAAATAGAATAACAGCTAAAAACGAGCATATATATGTAAATATGTATATGTGTGTGCATGTATGTATATCTATATCTATATCTATATTTATCTATCTATCTATCTATCTATCTATCTATCTATCTATCTATCTATCTATCTATCTATCTCTCTCTCTCTCTCTCTCTCTCTCTATATAGTATATATATATATATATATATATGGACTTGTATGTGTGTTTATATGCGTTTGTGCACGCACATGAGTGTGCGCGTATGTGTATGGGTGTGCATGTATATGTAGGTTTTATTTATAATATTTGTTAAAGGAGTGTATTTCTTAATAAACCTATTTCCATAATGAATACAGATGTAATGAATGTATCATTGATCCATCGCCCCCCCCCAGCACCACCACCACTACCTCCCAAATACCTTTATTCTTCCATCTCTCGACGGTCATCCTTCTTCCTTCCCTTATTTCCTTCTTTCAATTTGTCTCTTCATTAAAAATAAACTAGCTTCTTTCTCATTAATTTTTTTTTCTCTTTCGCTCTCGTGTTTTTGTTTTTTCTTCTCAATTCTTTCTCCTTTTCTATCTTGTCTCCGTTTCTTTCATGCTTTTTAACTTTATTTTAAACCTTTTGTCTCACGAACTGCCGTCTAACTTACATCACATTACTAAAACAATACGTGCTGCCAGTCAACTCGTTCGTGACTTGAACGCAGTATAGTTCCTCTATTGATAACTATACTTTAAAAAAATCACATGACATAACCTTACCCCACTTTCTCGTACCTGCCACAAATCACAGCCATTATAGCTTCAATCAGAGTGAACTATAGTCGAAGTAACTCAGTTTAAAATCATTTTCAACCATATTTTCAAATTCTATATGCTTAATATTTATTTAGTTGAGGCACCCGCTGTTTTGTAAAAGACAACATATGCGTTGCATGTCTAAATAGGGAGTATGGATTTAATTCTTTGCATTTACGATTAGCCTCGGTTATTTTAAAAGAGTTATTTGTTAAGTTTTCTGTAATATTCGTGGTGCAGCTGTAACTCAATTTTAGGTTATTTCTATTGTATAATATTCTGTATCAATGATGAGGAGAAATGCTATTTATTGAGGCTGGAAATATTCAGCTATGTTAAGCCTAACATTTAAAGATAAGGGAGATGTGAAAGAAAATACGTCACAGCATGTTTCTTACTATTGAGTAACAGTGTGTTGATGGTGTATTTGATCCAAATGTAACCAAAGGTACTTCAACTATACTTCTTGCAAAAATATAGAAAGGAGGAGCATTATAAAACTATTCAAAAGAACTGGACTTCAAAAGAACACAATTCTACATTCCGCATCAGCATCAAGAAAAAAAAATTCCTTGGAAGATGTAAACCATATAGAAATAGTACAAAAACCTGCGGATTATCACATCTGAAAAGAACATCGTACGCAAGAACTTTAAAAAATTCGCGAAAGCTTTAAATGTTAAATACAAAGAAGATTTTTCAGCAAAATTTGATAATCGTTTACTGGGACAGAGCAAGTTTATACAACCACTTGAATGAATGGATTGTCATGTAACTATTTATCCGAATTATTTATACTATTCTTCATCTTTTTATTTAATGTCCATTGTCATTTATTTACTAACTTTAACATATTTCATGATGTACTACACCCATTATCATCTTAACATTTGCTTCAACTCTTTAATATTTTATCACTCTATTGATGTTTCTCTTATCACAGCATATTCATTAAGCGGTCTCTTACAAACAGTTGTTCATTATGACTTTTGCCATTATGCAGAAAACTAATCACCGGTAAAAATATTATTACATAAGCTATACTCTTTGCTTAGATTGTTATTTCTGTCATAAAATACTCGATGTTTCGATAATCACTCACTGAGTCTTCATTGTACTTGGCTGATAGCCACGCCGACTAGTTATACTTTTTGTGTTGAATCTTTCGGATAATCCGAATATGAAACCTCCAATCCTGATTTATAATCACTAAAAGCAGCTGCATCAGTAAATATTTCGCTTCACTATATATATATATAGAATACTCTTTTGTTCTTGTAAATAACCAAAGTATATTATAAGTATATGTATATGTATATATGTGTGTATGTATGTATGTATGTTGGTGGAGAGGTAGACACAGAGACAAAGAAACGTAGAAAACTAACGAACAATAGAAAGACGGGGAGGGAATCTATGGTGTATGTGTTTGCATTGTTAATGTGTTTTAGCTTCTATTTTTAGTTATTCACCATCCTTGTGTGAGTCTGTTGTTTCCAGTGTTATTCGATATGATGAAAGAATTGCTTCTCCAAAACGGAAATGACGTCAAAGCTTTTTTTCAAATGTGATGCGAGACAGCAACTTTGCAGTTTCTTATTACGGAAATCAGTGTGTGTCTACGTTGCAGTGCAAAGCCGTACCTTTATACTTCTTCAGCACAGCACATCAGAAATACACCCGCACATCACACCCGTGTTGTACACGGGAGAGGGAACAAACGAGGACGTCTCTACGTGGCTGCTCGAGCTTCTAAAAATAGCAGCTAAATTCTTTTTTAGATTACTGGCGTCTCAGAGATAAAGAAATAATACGTTAGATAATCCAGTCTTAAAAACTAAATGTTTGAAAAGCCTAGAGATCGTGGTTATGCTACATTTGATCATAGACCCAACCGATTAAGGTGTGTTCAGTGTTGAATAACAACAGCAACAATAATATTATAAATATGTTTAACATTCATTGATTGTACGCTATATTTTAGAGCTGACATTGTTTTGTCTCTCTTCAAAGACCTTTTACGAAAGGATTTTCATTTTTTTGTTCCATATCAATAGCACAACGCACGCATACACACAAACAACCAAACACATATACACGCACAATTGCGCTCGTGAGCCTAGAATCATATCCATATATATATGTTCAATCAATACATACGTACATATACATATACATACATATATATAATATTTACGGTATATATACTACATCATACATAATATATATATATATATATATATATATATATATATATTATATATATATATGTATATATATATGTATGTATATATAAGTCGATAATAGTATATATATTAATATATATATTATATATATACTATATATATATATATGTTGTGTGTATATTATATATAATATATATATACATCTATACAGTATCATATACAGTGGCTGTGTGGTAAGTAGCTTGCTTACGAACTAGATGGTTC
>NW_021824402.1:15000-17500 GCF_006345805.1 Octopus sinensis | reverse complement strand
CCAAACTGAACAACCCGAGGGAAGTACGGCAACTATTGTTGCAAAGAAGGTGAAAATAATGGCAACGAAAAAAGCGCACGAGCAATTGGCTGATAGGTGGGAGGAGAAACCTCTGCACGGCAAATATGTGGCCCGCAGCAAACAAGCTGATGTTGACCAGAAGGTTTCATCCTGGCTGCTCAAGATCAAAGCCTATTAACCCGGAACTACCAGGCCAATGTGATGAAAAATGGAGCAGACCAAAATGCCGATTCTGCAACTACATGATTGAAACAGTGGACCACCTAATCTCTGGATGTAAAGTCTTAGCACCAGTGGAGTATAAATTAAGACATGACAGAGTTGGCCAATATCTACACTGGCTAATAAGTTGGCATTACAATATCAAAACTGCCACCCTGAAGCAGTAACTGAAGGAGAAAATGTAACCATTCTGTGGGATTTTCCAGTACATACAGACCGAACCATCAAAGCCAATAAACCAGATATTGTTGTAAAAGACCAAAACAATAAAGTTTGCTTATTGATCGACATTAGCATCCCCTGTGATCATAATATCTCGGCGAAATAGTTTGACAAGCTCAGAAAATATAAAGACCTGTCACTGAAATTGAGAAAATGTGGCATCTTAAGGCGGTACAATACCAGTGATCGTAGGAGCACTAGGAATGATCAAGATGGGAACCGAAAATTATATGAGAATGATCCCTGGCTTACCATCCCTGCAAGAAGTGCAAAAGATTGTCTTAACTGGTACATCACACGTATTGAGAAGAGCATTGTCGATGTGAGAACTATTACTACCCATGTATTTTAATTAACTAAACAAAAATGAACGAACTAGTGAGTTTAGTTTAATGGCCTACCAATGTATACTATGAGTTTCTTTGCCCTAGGAGTCGGGAAGACACTCGGCAAAAATGGAAGCAAATTTGAAAGAAGAAAAAAACATAATAATAATAATATAATAATGATAATAATAATAATAATAATAATAAATAATAATAATAATAATAGTAATAATAATAATATAATAATAATAATGGGATATAATAATACTAGTAATAATAATAATAATAATATAGTAATCATAATAATAACAATAAAAATAATAATAATAATAATAATAGTAACAATAATAATAATAATAATAATAATAATAATAGTAATAATAATAATAATAATAATAATATATAATAGTAATAATAATAATAATAATAATAATAGTAATAAATATAATAATAATATAATAATAATAATAGTAACAATAATAATAATATAACAATTAATAATAATAATAATAATAATAATAATAGTATAATAATAATAATAATAATATAATAATAGTAATAATAATAATAATAATAATAATAGTAATAATAATAATATAATAATAATAATAATAATATAATAATAGTAACAATAATAATAATAGTAACAATAATAATAATATAATAATAATAATAATAGTAATAATAATAATAATAATAATAATAATAATAGTAATAATAATAAATAATAATAATAGTAATAATAATAATAATAATAATAATAATAATAATAATAATAATAATAATAGTAAATAATATAATAGTAACAATAATATAATAATAATAATAATAATGAATAGTAATAATAATAATAATAATAATAATAATAGTAATAATAATAATAATAATAATAATAATAATAATAATAATAATAGTAATAATAATAAGTTTCTTTATTGGCCACACAGGGCTGCACACAGATGGGACAAGTTACAAGGTAGAGCTTTTCTTTTGGGGGAGAAAAAAAAAGGTGGCGTAGTTTTCGATCAAAAGGGATCGTAAAAGGGAAAAAAGAACAAAAAAAAGGAAAAGAAAGGAAAAGAAAAAAAAGGAAAAGAAAAATGAAAAGAGAAGAAAAAAGAGGAAAAGGGGCAGAGGAGAAAAAAGCGATCAATAGGGATCGTTTATCACAGTGTCATGATGTTGGTGTAAAGGGGAAAACAAGTAGGTTTATCCGTGGGAAGAAAAGCCTACGAAAAAGACCACGGTAACCTTGGTCAATATTGTTATATGTTACCACATTTGTTTGCAAGTGGGTAACCCTCTGTTTTCAATTTCTGGGTTCATAGGATATGCTCAAGGTGGCTTCGTCATTCATACGTGCCATCCTTGCTACATTCACCCATCTTTTTTTAAAACGTTCGCTAGACAAAACTTGCCTCTCTACTCTCACTTTCCTTTTCAAGTGGTACTTGAAGAAGTTGATGAGAGGTTGACCAGAGAGGAAAGTGTTTGTCTCCAATCCTTTCAGAACGCGTCCACCAGATACATTCTTTCGCCATAGTCCAAGGATGATGAAAATAGCTCTTCCTTCCGTTTGAAGGAAGGAGCGGTGACAATATTGACAATAGACTCAGCTGATAAACCAACTCGTCCCACACGTAACAGTATTTGTCCGACATAAGCCACAGGTCGGAAATTGTTGGACACTGCACGAGTGCGTGCAGAAC
>NW_021824402.1:0-10000 GCF_006345805.1 Octopus sinensis | reverse complement strand
CAACGTCCTTAAACAACCCTTATTCAGGGACCTTTTGAGCGGGATGGGCTACTCAACCTGAAGAAAATTCTAACTGGGCCCCACCTGCAAGGTCATGTGCTGTTTATCTTGATATGAGATCACCATGTCGCGCACATATGGTTGTGATGCATGTGCCTGGTGTACCCTTATCAGACGGGTAGTCATGATGGGTATATTTGGCTTCGTATATTTTACCCCAGTGTCACTTTGATGGCATGAACTGCTCTCTCACTCAATAATAATAATATAATAATAATAATAATAATAATAATAATAATAATAATAATAATAATGATAATAACTTCTACTAAAGGCAGAAGGCCTGAAATTTGGGGAAGGATGATTAGTCAATTACAATGACCCCAGTGTTTCACTGATAGTTAATTTATTGACCCTGAAAGGATGAAAGTCAAAGTCTACCTTGGTGGAATTTGAACTCAGAACATAAAGGTGAATAAAATGCTGCTAAGCATTTTGTCCATGTCTAATGTTTCTTTTGCCAACTTGCCGCCATAATATTAATGATGATGATAATGATGATGACGATGAAGATAAAAACAATTTTGGTAAAGTGGAATATATAGTCCATTAATCAACCCCAGTACTCAACTGGTACCTATTTTACTGACCCTAACAGGATGAAAGGCAAAGTCAGCTTCATGGTAATCAAAATTTGGAATGTAAAGTCAGAAGAAATGCTACTAAGCGTTTTGCCTGATGTGCTCACATTTCCGTCACCTTAACAACAATAACAACAACAATACTAATATAAAATGTGCTGTTTAGCCCTTGGTCAACCCTGACTGCGCAGGCCTGAGATCAAAAGCATTCTAGCTGTGACCATCCTGTCTTTTTCCTATTTGCAATGACCATATAACCATGTGAGTTCACATGTCCTTGTTTTAAGATACGAGGCAGATGTGGCTGCTACATCTAACAGACCTAACCACCACATACACGATCTCTCATTGGTTCATTATTAGCTTGTGCAAATAAATAGACAGGAACAGTTTGACAGGACCCTGCTTAGATTTTCAGTAGACGCATCAGATAGCATTTTTATTTGATGTACTTACTAATACCACAGATAACTGTGGTTGTTCAATAGGATTGAGTATTGGGTATATCTATTGATGAGGGGGTCTATTCATATCCATTCCCTGTCTTCAGTCATCATATGTTGTCAGAATCATAAGGATGCCTTCCTCACACTCATATTTGGGTATTTTAAACATGATGTAGCTAACCCCTCTCTCTGTTAAACCACAGTGGAAATCTTTCAAAGAAAAAGAGAGAAAGAGAGAGAGAGAGAGAGAGAGAGAGAGAGGGAGAGAGAGAGAGAGAGAATGAGAGAGTGCAAAATATAATGATGTATTCCTTTCAGTACCTGATGTTGTATTGAAAGAATGAAAAAGCAAAGTTGACGTTGATGGGATTTGAACTCAGGGCACAGAATGCCAGAATGACTACTTCAATACATTCTAAGCAATCCGCTAAAAATCCTGTCGAATCCCCAAGTAACAACTGGCAGGTATTTAATGCATGGAACATGCTTGGATGGAGTTGAAAGGCAAGGGGAGGTAATCCCTGTTTTTCTTTACCAGTGAGTGTTGCTAATTAAACCATCACCCATGTTGCTAATTGCACTTTAATTAGCAGATCGTTCGCAGTCATTATCTCCTGTGTTAACATTTCCTTTATTTACTTTGACAGCAGTTCATTATAAAAAATCTATTTGAAATGTCTCATCTTGTCAATCGGTTTCTACTATTTGGTTATTAATAACCAAATTTTGAATATGTTTTCATAATGATGCCTTTAATGACTTATCATTATTATATAACATTGAATTCTTCAGGCTGGAATTACCTATTAAACATATTTATATGGGAGTATTAGAGTGGATGCGGATGGGGGGGGAAGGATATTTTTAAGTCCTTCATTTACTGATGAAGTAATTTTAATTATACATAATTTTATGAGTTAAAATAAACAAAAGACACTGGAACGCCATCCTTCTCCCCCGCCATTAATACAAAGATAATGAAGAACATAATCCAACCAACATCTATTTCACAAAGACACAAATATTAAAGTAAACAATATTCTTGAAAAAAAATTTCTCCTTCTCATACATACTCATACATACGCTTATACTCATACAGACAAATAATATATACATGTATATATATATATATATTATATATATATATATATATATATATATATATATATATATGCATCATACATGTATATATACATAAATATATACATGTATGTATGTATGTATATACATATATATATAGTTATATGCATGTATATATATATATATTATACATACATATATACATAAATACATATATACATACATATATACATACATGTATATATATATATATATATTATATATATATATTATATATATATACATATATATATACATACATATATACATAGTTATATGCATGCATATATATATATAGATGTATATAGATATATACATACACACATATAACATACATATATACATACATATACACATGTATATATATAATAATTATATATTATATATATATATATATAATATACATTATATATTACATATATACATAGTTATATGCATGCATATATATATAGATGTATATAGATATATACATACACACATATATACATACATATATACATACATATATACATACATGTATATATATATATATATATGTATATATATATATATATATTTATATAACTTAGAATAACTTAGAAAGGTTTTGGCCAGTATTGGCCCAGGCCATGTCTAACTTAATAGCACCACCTGGCGAAGTCTTTCAATTCAGGATTTGGGCACCAAGGCCCATTCGAGCTGACAGTTATTGTTTGCGGAGACATATCTTGGTGTGGATGGTTTGTCCGGGACTGTTTGAAGGAATTTGTCCAAAGACTTCGTGAATTTTGTGTGGTCAGTTTCTGTTTTGACGTGTCCTGGTGTAATGTTGAAGAGAGCTGTTCCAATTGAGATGAAATGATTGTGCCGTATTGTTGTTATGAGATGCGATTTAGATTTTTGTTATGGACGGATGGCACGTGGTCCAAGCCTTGGATGTATTTTGAAGGTGATGCCAACATCATTCGGACAGTGCTGATGGAATATTTTCCACATCATACAGATAATGTAGCGTTCACGGCGTCGTTCGAGTGAATACAGTTTCAGTTTCTCTAGTCTACCCCAGTAGTCAAGGTCTGACATGCCATCTGTTTTTTTTTTGTGATTGACCGTTGGGGAGCTTCAATTCTCATAATATTTTGTTTTGTGTAGGGAGACCACAGTGGACAGCAGTATTCAAGGTGGGGTCGGGCAAAAGTGGAGAAGAGAAGGATAATGGTGTGGGAATCTCTCGACTGGAAGGTTCTGAGAATCCAGGAACACATTCTGCGGGCCATATCAACTTTGCTGCTTATATGTGTAGCCCAGCTTATGTTGTTGTCCACTGTTACTCCCAAGTCTCTGATGTTGTTAGACGCCATGAAATTTCTCTCCAGAAGAAGGAGTATGGGGAGTTTTAGAGCGTCCTCCCTTCCAAAGTGGATCAGTTCGAATTTGTCTTCGTTTAGTAACATGTTATTCTTTCCGCCCATTGGAGAACAGCCAGTAGGTCTGACTGAAGGCTTATTCGGCATCCACGCCATTGATGACCTTCTGGAGCTTGGAATCATCAGCGAAAGTTCTGATGTTATTGTGTTTGATGGCGTCAGTAAATAATCATTAATGTAGATGATGAAGAGAAGTGGGTCCAACAAAGTGCTTTGTGGGACACCACTGCTGACTTTGGCTGGGCTGGATTTGACTCCTTCGACTGCAACATGTTGGGTTCTGTTAGACAGGAAGCACTTGATCCACTGCAGCATCTTTCCAGTGATACCAATATTGGACAGCTTTCTCAAAAGGATCTTATGATCAACCCTGTCAAAGGCCTTGCTGAAATCAAGGAAGATGACATCAGTGTTGGAGCCCTCTCCCAAGGCTCTCAAAATGACATCAAAATGATGTAGTAGCTGCGTCAGGCAATCTCTTCCATTACGGAATCCATGCTGGTTGGAGTTCAGCATATGACTCTCAAGGAAGTGAGTCATACGCGACCTCAGCACTCTCTCAAATACCTTAATGATATGAGAGGTGAGTGAGATTGGACGGTAATTCACGGCAAGCGATTTGTTTCATACATATATATATATATATATATATATATATTTATATACATAAATGCATGCATTCATACATATAGACGTGTCTATACCCACATACGCATATATACTATCTAAAACAAAATAAAAACCCGATCATGTCCAAAGGGTAGTACTGGATAGGGTGAGTACTTTACATAGTTTTCGGGTGTAATTAAATGTAAATTATAATGTTTATTTGTTAAAGTGAACAGCAGAAAATTTGCATGTGTATGTTTGTCTCTTCTTGCAGGAATGCAAGCGTGCCCTTCGCATGCGAAAAACAAACGCACCTACATCTTAAACTGTCATGTCTTTTATTGATATGTAAAGGGAAGTAACTCTAAAAGTTGATTTTCAGTTATCTCCCTTAATTATGTAGTTAAGAGAATATAAACTTTTCTGGTTATTTTCTGTTTTATACACTTAATTTTTCAATCATTTGACTGCGGCCATGTTGGAGCAATGCCTTTATTCGTGCAAATCGACACCAGGACTTATACTTTGTAGGCCTAGTATTTAAACTATCGGCCACACACACACACACACACACACACACACACACACAACACACACACACACATATAATATATATATATATCAACAATTGAGGGTAAAATTAATTAATCAATTTCACCAAGTGTTCAGTATGTAAAAGGACCATTTAAGGCGAATCAAATAATAACATTATATATTAGGGCTTAGTAAAATAAATTACTTTGCCACATACTGGACTTAGTAGAAATAGCAGCCAAAAAAAATTTTTTTAGCCTTTTCTACTACTTAAAGAAAATTTCTCTCAGATAATGTTTACTCTAGACAGCTCACGAAGTTATATATAATATATAATATATATATATATATATATATAATTACATATATATATATATATATATATATACATATATATATATTCCATGCCGCAGCAGCGCCTTTATTCGCGAAATTCGAACCCAATACTTATTTTTGTAGGCCTAGTATTTAATCTATTTTCTCTTATGACGAAACGCTAAGTTACGGGGACATGAACACACCAGCACTGGTTGTCAAGCGGTGTTGGAGGGATAAACAGACATACAAACGTGTATGTATATATATATATATATACATAGCCCCCCCCCCCACACACACATATATGTATATATATATGTTTGTGTGAGTGTGTATGTGTGTGTGTGTGTGTATGCACCGCCTATCAATTCCACTCACAAGGATTGGTCGGCACGAGTCTATAGTAGAAGACACTAGCCCAAGATACCATGCAGTGGGACTGAACCAAGAACACTGCGTTTCGTAGGGAAGCTACTTATCACACAGCCATTCCTACGCCTATCAATATATATATATATATATATATATGTGTGTGTGTGTGTGTGTGTAAATATATCTCAGTGGGGGGTTGCCTGCTTACCAACCACACGGTTCCTGGTGCAGTCCCACCGCGTGGCAGCTTAGACAAGTGTTTTCTTCTATCGTCCCGGGTCGACTAAATCCTTATGATTCGATTTCGTATCGGAAACTGAAAAAAGCCCGTCGTACAGAAGTGTATATATGTGTACGATTGTGTGCCTCTGTTTGTCCCTACTACCATCAGAAAACTACATAAACACCTAACCCTGCTTCAAGCCAATAGCTTCTACGAAAAAATCAACAACTACAGTCAATCAAATATAATGACCAAATGATTTTCTCTTATCTATCGGTTCCAACTAGATTTAAAAACAAATGAGGCAAATTACTTGACTAGATCTGACTGCATATGTATGCATATATATATATATATGCATAATATACGTAGTTATATACATGTATATACATACTATATATATATATATATATATAATATATATATATATATATATATATATAATATAGACTTTTATTACTACCTATATCCCATCTAAAAGTATATATCTGTCGTTACCTTTCATAAAAGCTTTTTCTTTTTATTTACAATGTGCATTTTCGTTGATTTCTTTTTATTCTCCCCTTAAATTTTCACGTGTATTTTATATTTTCATTTTGTAACATATTTGAAGCTTAACTGTTACTGGCGGTGTGATCGAATGTGACTTTTTAGCCCAGTCTTGTACAGAATTGGCAACTAAAACCTTTACGGTAATAGCCGGCTGTAGTTGTAACTGGGCTTCATGTACCTGTGCATGTTTTTTAAGTCCTCCTGCCGAATTACACTCTCTTTTGCATGCCGGCAGATATTATTTGTATGGTGTGTTTACACCACCACCAGTGGCCAGGTTGTCACTCATCTTTCTCGCTTTATGACTACGAAGATGACTCTTGAGTCCAGCTTTTCTGAGCAGGTCTTGCACAGACACCTGCATGTCAGCATCATAGGAAGACCCTTCCCATCTGGAAGTGTACCAGCGATGCCCTTCCTGACATCCCTCCTTACTTTCTTATGTGCCACTCGAGATTTCTCAAAAGTGGCTGTCCCCTCGTACACAATCCTTCTCCCCAGCTACGATCAATAACTATGCCTTCCCATGTGTCAGGAGAGATGCAAGCATCTTTTAAGGAAGCCTTCAGCAAGTCCTTATACCTCTCTTTTGGTTTATGTGGAGGTTGTTTTTCTTTTTAGCTAACTCTCCATGAAAGAGTTGTTTTGGCATCCTTGAATCCTTCATCCTGACCAGATGACCACTCCATCTGAGCCTTCGCTTTAACACAAGAGCTCTTCTACACTTTCACACCGAGGAGCCTTCCAATATTTCAAGATCACTGATGCGGTCCTTCCACTTAATGCCATAGATCCGTCTAAGACACATCTGATGGAAACGTTCCAGTTGTTTTTAAAGTGGTATCGATATGTGACTCACGTCTCGCAGGCATAGAGAAGAGAAGGGAGCACACATGCCTTGTACACCTTTATCTTTGTCTTCTGCATATGTCTCGCCGACTCCAGAGGCGCTTTTCTACCCTTCCGAAAGCAACACTTGCTTTCCTAATTCTATGTGGAATTTCATCATCCAAATTGCTATATTATTAATAGTGCTTCCCAGGTAGACAAACTGATCAACTACATCAAGTCGTTAAGATACACATAGATATTTGGTACACTATACTGCTTACCAGGGGCAGAGGATGCATGACAACAGTTTTCTTGAGATTCACTGTCAATCCTAAGGCAGTGCAAGCATCAGAGAATGCATTAAAAATGTGTTGCATACCATCTCTGTGTGTGCTACTAGATCACAATCATCTGCATACAAAAGGTCTCTCATGATAGAGGTAAATGCATTTGTTTTCGCAGCAAAGTGCCTGATATTAAATATGCTTGCCACGTGATTTTATGTCCTTGAGTTCCTAGCAAACATTCCCTTTCCTGTGACTTTGCTGACACAATAGCTGACAAAGTAACGCCTTTTATCAGCCAATAAATCATCTATATGTTCATCATTCTTTGAACCCAATCTGATGATGCTTTCTTGTATCAATCCCAAAAATTTCCTGCCTATATCATAAAATGACTTTTGAGGGTTCGACCATCTTCTTCCCCAATATCTGCAGCATTCATTTCCTATCGTATAAAGTTCTCTTCAAACTATTATACCAACATTCAGTCTTAGGCAGGGCAGGATCATCTTGCAGCTCGGATTTTATGTTTTGTGACTAATTTCATGTTGCAACGTCGTACTAGGCCGGTGGTCAGTCCAACACTCAGCTCCACGAAGAACACGATCACACTGCACATCCTGTCTGTCACGCACCCTAACTAGGATGTAATCCAGAATATGCCATTCTTTAGTCCTAAGCTTATTCTTTGGTTGAAACATGGTATTGGTAACACACAGACTCAGCTCTTCACACATGTGCAGCAAAAGCATGTCATTACTATTACACTTCTCCACCCCATGCTTTCCAATTACAGTCCATGTGTTAAGATCCCTACCCACTCTAGCATTAAAGTCACCCAGTACGATGTTGTCTGCCCGAGGGATATTTCTTATAATGCCCTTCAAAGCATGGTAGAAAGAAAGTTTTTGTCTCAGATAAAGCAACAATGTCAAGATCATAGCGTTGAAGCTCCTTCGCAACAAAGCGCAGTCCTTCTTTCAGGACATTCAGAGGACTTAGTAGATTGATTGCATATTTCTTTCATTATTTCATCAAAGCTTTCTTAGTCCAAAAAATGCCGATATTGGAATTTTTTGAAATTCTCCCCACCTCTAGGATAAAACTTTTTCTAAAAGAATTCCAATATAATCAGCATGTACACAATATGTCAAAAATTTTACTAAAAATATGAACCTTTCTTCCAGTTAAAAGGAGGCAAAATCGAGGGTCATATTGTGTAGAAATAACCCTAGGCATTCGATACAGATTGTGTACGTATGAGCCAAAAATAGTTTGTGTGAGATTTGGCTGCTTTTGTGTAGCATGTAGATATCCTGTTTGAAGCCCGTAGAATCGGGAGGGGTGGAGGTTGAAGCAGATTGAGATGGCAACTTCAATAGTCGGGTAGGGTAGTATGATAAAGCACCGAGCCCATGCTGTGAGTTGGTTGATGTTAGGAAAGGCATCTAACCGAAATAGGAGACCAAAGCAGACGTTGAGCGCAGTGCAGTCTTGATCCTGTCCAGTCCAAGCCAGAAAGGAACATGGATGTTAGGTGATGGCGACAATGATGATGATGTTATTTACTCTGTTGATGATGACAATCAAGGCTATAAATGTATAAGTGTGTGGTGTATATGTATATATATATATATATATATATATATATATATATAATATATATATATATAATATATATATAAATATATATCAATATATATATAAATATATATATATATATATATATATATATATATATATATATATATAAATATATATATATATATATATATATATATATTTATATATATATATAGTGTATGTATGTATGTATGTATGTATGTATGTGTGTATGTATAGGCGTGTATGGCGCAGATTTAACTCACCCTTCCCACTTTTTTGTGAAATACGTAGAAAAGATTGGAGATAGTGATTCTGAAAAAAGTCATTGTTTGTAAAATGACATTTATTCAAAAGAAAAAAAATAAACCTCACCTCCCGATTCTACGGTTTTCAACCAGGCTATCTACATGCTAGAAATAACAGCCATACCTCGAGCGAACTTTTTGGGGGCACATAATTACAGCCTCTGTATCGAATGCTTTGCATTTACCCCATGGGGCAACGGAGTCACTTCGTTACTATCATCTATCTCTTGTAGTTCCTTCTTTTCATTTTCTTTCTTTCTCCTTCCGTTCTGTGGAAGTGCATGGCTCAGTGGTGAGATCGTCAGGCTCACACTCCGAGATAGTGAGATCGATTCATGGAACGGATCTGTGCACAGTGCAGTCCTTGGTTCCTGTCCAGCCCATGCCAGAAAATAACAGGGATGTTAGATGATGATGACAATGATGATGTTATTTACTTGTTAATGATGACAATCAAGGAAATGATGAACATGATTATAAGCAATTTAGAATTGTTTTGTAAATGATTATTGATGTATATATATATATATATATATATATATATATATATATATATATATATATATATATATATATAGAATATATAGATTTAGCAATAAGGACAACTTAATAAGGAAAACTTAACAAGAAATTATCAGGTAGATAGCGTGAAAGACCTCATAAGAGAAAAAATTTCGAAAATAATTCTTTCTTATTGAACATATTAATTTATATATAGAGGGCATTATTATACATACATGCCACACGCTAAGAGG
>NW_021824401.1:5000-12500 GCF_006345805.1 Octopus sinensis | reverse complement strand
TCATCAATGCTGTCATCACCATTGCTTGTCATCACCAATGCTTGTCATCACAAATGCTTGTCATCACCAATACTGTCATCATCAATGCTGTCATCACCATTGCTTGTCATCACCAATGCTTGTCATCACAAATGCTTGTCATCACCAATACTTGTCATCATCAATGCTGTCATCACCATTGCTTGTCATCACCAATGCTGTCATCAACAAATGCTTGTCATCACCAATACTTGTCATCATCAATGCTGTCATCACCATTGCTTGTCATCACCAATGCTTGTCATCACAAATGCTTGTCATCACCAATACTTGTCATCATCAATGCTGTCATCACCATTGCTTGTCATCACCAATGCTTGTCATCACAAATGCTTGTCATCACCAATACTTGTCATCATCAATGCTGTCATCACCAATTGCTTGTCGTCACCAATGCTTGTCATCACAAATGCTTGTCATCACCAATACTTGTCATTACCATTGCTTGTCATCACCAATGCTTGTCATCACAATGCTTGTCATCACCAATACTTGTCATTACCATTGCTTGTCATCACCATTGCTTGTCATCACAAATGATT
Source organism: Octopus sinensis (assembly GCF_006345805.1). NCBI lineage: Eukaryota > Metazoa > Mollusca > Cephalopoda > Octopoda > Octopodidae > Octopus > Octopus sinensis. The sequence continues at coordinate 11,919 of NW_021824401.1, read as the reverse complement.
GTCATCACCAATACTTGTCATTACCATTGCTTGTCGTCACCAATGCTTGTCATCACAAATGCTTGTCATCACCAATACTTGTCATCATCAATGCTGTCATCACCATTGCTTGTCGTCACCAATGCTTGTCATCACAAATGCTTGTCATCACCAATACTTGTCATTACCATTGCTTGTCATCACCAATGCTTGTCATCACAAATGCTTGTCATCACCAATACTTGTCATTACCATTGCTTGTCATCACCAATGCTTGTCATCACAAATGCTTGTCATCACCAATACTTGTCATTACCATTGCTTGTCATCACCAATGCTTGTCATCACAAATGCTTGTCATCACCAATACTTGTCATTACCATTGCTTGTCATCACCAATGCTTGTCATCACAAATGCTTGTCATCACCAATACTTGTCATTACCATTGCTTGTCGTCACCAATGCTTGTCATCACAAATGCTTGTCATCACCAATACTTATCATTACCATTGCTTGTCGTCACCAATGCTTGTCATCACAAATGCTTGTCATCACCAATACTTATCATTACCATTGCTTGTCGTCACCAATGCTTGTCATCACAAATGCTTGTCATCACCAATACTTATCATTACCATTGCTTGTCGTCACCAATGCTTGTCATCACAAATGCTTGTCATCACCAATACTTGTCATTACCATTGCTTGTCATCACCAATGCTTGTCATCACAAATGCTTGTCATCACCAATACTTATCATTACCATTGCTTGTCGTCACCAATGCTTGTCATCACAAATGCTTGTCATCACCAATGCTTGTCATCACAAAATGCTTGTCATCATCAATGCTGTCATCATCATTGCTTGTCATCACCAATGCTTGTCATCACAAATGCTTGTCATCACCAATACTTATCATTACCATTGCTTGTCGTCACCAATGCTTGTCATCACAAATGCTTGTCATCACCAATACTTGTCATCATCAATGCTGTCATCACCATTGCTTGTCATCACCAATGCTTGTCATCACAAATGCTTGTCGTCACCAATACTTGTCATCATCAATGCTGTCATCACCATTGCTTGTCATCACCAATGCTTGTCATCACAAATGCTTGTCATCACCAATACTTATCATTACCATTGCTTGTCGTCACCAATGCTTGTCATCACAAATGCTTGTCATCACCAATACTTGTCATCATCAATGCTGTCATCACCATTGCTTGTCATCACCAATGCTTGTCATCACAAATGCTTGTCATCACCAATACTTGTCATCATCAATGCTGTCATCACCATTGCTTGTCGTCACCAATGCTTGTCATCACAAATGCTTGTCATCACCAATACTTGTCATTACCATTGCTTGTCATCACCAATGCTTGTCATCACAAATGCTTGTCATCACCAATACTTGTCATTACCATTGCTTGTCATCACCAATGCTTGTCATCACAAATGCTTGTCATCACCAATACTTGTCATTACCATTGCTTGTCATCACCAATGCTTGTCATCACAAATGCTTGTCATCACCAATACTTGTCATTACCATTGCTTGTCGTCACCAATGCTTGTCATCACAAATGCTTGTCGTCACCAATGCTTGTCATCACAAATGCTTGTCATCACCAATACTTGTCATCATCAATGCTGTCATCACCATTGCTTGTCATCACCAATGCTTGTCATCATCAATGCTGTCATCACCATTGCTTGTCATCACCAATGCTTGTCATCATCAATGCTGTCATCACCATTGCTTGTCATCACATACTTGTCATCATCAATGCTGTCATCACCATTGCTTGTCATCACAAATGCTTGTCATCACCAATACTTGTCATCATCAATGCTGTCATCACCATTGCTTGTCATCACCAATGCTTGTCATCATCAATGCTGTCATCACCATTGCTTGTCATCACCAATGCTTGTCATCATCAATGCTGTCATCACCATTGCTTGTCATCACAAATGTTTGTCATCACCAATACTTGTCATCATCAATGCTGTCATCACCATTGCTTGTCATCACAAATGCTTGTCATCACAATTTGTCATCATCAATCTGTCATCACACATTGCTTGTCGTCACCAATGCTTGTCATCACAAATGCTTGTCATCACCAATACTTGTCATCATCAATGCTGTCATCACCATTGCTTGTCATCACCAATGCTTGTCATCACAAATGCTTGTCATCACCAATACTTGTCATCATCAATGCTGTCATCACCATTGCTTGTCATCACCAATGCTTGTCATCACAAATGCTTGTCATCACCAATACTTGTCATCATCAATGCTGTCATCACCATTGCTTGTCATCACCAATGCTTGTCATCACAAATGCTTGTCATCACCAATACTTGTCATCATCAATGCTGTCATCACCATTGCTTGTCATCACCAATGCTTGTCATCACAAATGCTTGTCATCACCAATACTTGTCATCATCAATGCTGTCATCACCATTGCTTGTCATCACCAATGCTTGTCATCACAAATGCTTGTCATCACCAATACTTGTCATCATCAATGCTGTCATCACCATTGCTTGTCATCACCAATGCTTGTCATCACAAATGCTTGTCATCACCAATACTTGTCATCATCAATGCTGTCATCACCATTGCTTGTCGTCACCAATGCTTGTCATCACAAATGCTTGTCATCACCAATACTTGTCATTACCATTGCTTGTCATCACCAATGCTTGTCATCACAAATGCTTGTCATCACCAATACTTGTCATTACCATTGCTTGTCATCACCAATGCTTGTCATCACAAATGCTTGTCATCACCAATACTTGTCATTACCATTGCTTGTCGTCACCAATGCTTGTCATCACAAATGCTTGTCATCACCAATACTTGTCATCATCAATGCTGTCATCACCATTGCTTGTCGTCACCAATGCTTGTCATCACAAATGCTTGTCATCACCAATACTTGTCATTACCATTGCTTGTCATCACCAATGCTTGTCATCACAAATGCTTGTCATCACCAATACTTGTCATTACCATTGCTTGTCATCACCAATGCTTGTTCATCACAAATGCTTGTCATCACCAACTTGTCATTACCATTGCTTGTCATCACCAATGCTTGTCATCACAAATGCTTGTCATCACCAATACTTGTCATTACCATTGCTTGTCATCACCAATGCTTGTCATCACAAATGCTTGTCATCACCAATACTTGTCATTACCATTGCTTGTCGTCACCAATGCTTGTCATCACAAATGCTTGTCATCACCAATACTTATCATTACCATTGCTTGTCGTCACCAATGCTTGTCATCACAAATGCTTGTCATCACCAATACTTATCATTACCATTGCTTGTCGTCACCAATGCTTGTCATCACAATGCTTGTCATCACCAATACTTATCATTACCATTGCTTGTCGTCACACAATGCTTGTCATCACAAATGCTTGTCATCACCAATACTTGTCATTACCATTGCTTGTCATCACCAATGCTTGTCATCACAAATGCTTGTCATCACCAATACTTATCATTACCATTGCTTGTCGTCACCAATGCCTGTCATCACAAATGCTTGTCATCACCATGCTTGTCATCACAAAATGCTTGTCATCATCAATGCTGTCATCATCATTGCTTGTCATCACCAATGCTTGTCATCACAAATGCTTGTCATCACCAATACTTATCATTACCATTGCTTGTCGTCACCAATGCTTGTCATCACAAATGCTTGTCATCACCAATACTTGTCATCATCAATGCTGTCATCACCATTGCTTGTCGTCATCACCAATGCTTGTCATCACAAATGCTTGTCGTCACCAATACTTGTCATCATCAATGCTGTCATCACCATTGCTTGTCATCACCAATGCTTGTCATCACAAATGCTTGTCATCACCAATACTTATCATTACCATTGCTTGTCGTCACCAATGCTTGTCATCACAAATGCTTGTCATCACCAATACTTGTCATCATCATGCTGTCATCACCATTGCTTGTCATCACCAATGCTTGTCATCACAAATGCTTGTCATCACCAATACTTGTCATCATCAATGCTGTCATCACCATTGCTTGTCGTCACCATGCTTGTCATCACAAATGCTTGTCATCACCATACTTGTCATTAACCATGCTTGTCATCACCAATGCTTGTCATCACAATGCTTGTCATCACAATACTTGTCATTACCATTGCTTGTCATCACCAATGCTTGTCATCACAAATGCTTGTCATCACCAATACTTGTCATTACCATTGCTTGTCATCACCAATGCTTGTCATCACAAAATGCTTGTCATCACCAATACTTGTCATTACCATTGCTTGTCGTCACCAATGCTTGTCATCACAAATGCTTGTCATCACCAATGCTTGTCATCACAAAATGCTTGTCATCATCAATGCTGTCATCATCATTGCTTGTCATCACCAATGCTTGTCATCACAAATGCTTGTCATCACCAATACTTATCATTACCATTGCTTGTCGTCACCATGCTTGTCATCACCATTGCTTGTCATCACCAATCCTTGTCATTACCAATCCTTGTCATCACCATTGCTTGTCATCACCAATCCTTGTCATTACCATTCCTTGTCATCACAAAATGTTTGTCATCGCCAATGCTGTCTTCACCATTGCTTGTCATCACCAATGCTTGTCATCACAAATGCTTGTCATCACCAATGCTTGTCATCACAAAATGCTTGTCATCACCAATACTTGTCATTACCATTGCTTGTCATCACCAATGCTTGTCATCACAAAATGCTTGTCATCATCAATGCTTGTCATCACCATTGCTTGTCATCACCAATGTTTGTCATCATCATTGCTTGTCATCACCAATGCTTGTCATTACCATTGCTTGTCATCACAAAATATTTGTCATCGCCAATGCTTGACATTACCATTACTTGTCATCACCAATGCTTGTCATCACAATGCTTGTCATCATCAATGCTTGTCATTACCATTGCTTGTCATCACCAATGTTTGTCATCACAATGCTTGTCATCATCAATGCTTGTCATCACCATTGCTTGTCATCACCAATGTTTGTCATCACAATGCTTGTCATCATCAATGCTTATCATTACCATTGCTTGTCATAACCAATGTTTGTCATCACAATGCTTGTCCTCACCAATGCTTGTCATCACCATTGCTTGTCATCACCAATGTTTGTCATCACAATGCTTGTCATCATCAATGCTTGTCATTACCATTGCTTGTCATCACAAAATGTTTGTCATCACCAATGCTTGTCATTATCAATGCTTGTCATCACAAAATGTTTGTCATCATCAATGCTGTCATCGCCAATGCTTGTCATTACCAATGCTTGTCATCACAAGATGTTTATCATCATCAATGCTTATTATTACCAATGCTTATTATTATCAAAACCTGTCATCACAAAATGTTTGTCATCACTGCTTGGAGGAAATAAGCAGAGGAAGAAGTGTATATTTCAAAAATACTCAATTGTTGTGAAGAGAGTGAGCTGCTCGAAAGAAAAAAGAAGGGAAGATAGAAAGAAATAAAGAAGGAAAGAAAGAAAGAAGGAAAGGAAGAATGACAGAAAGAAAGAAAGAGAGTGGGTGAGAAAGGGAGAGAAAAAGAAAGGAAGAAAGAAAGACTGAAAGAAAGGAAGATAGAAAGAAAGAAATAAAGGAGGAAGGAAGGAAGGGAAGATAGAAAGAAAGAAATAAAAAAGGAAAGAAAGGAAGGAAGAAAGAAAGAAAGAAGGAAAGAAAGAGAGTGGGTGAGAAAGGGAGAGAAAAAGAAAGGAAGAAAGAAAGAAAGGAAGAGAGAAAGAAAGACTGAAAGAAAGAAATCAATAAAGAAGGAAGGAAGGAAAGAAAGAAAGAAGAGAACCATGTCAACATGATGAGGCAGTTACAAAAGGCTATCAAGACCAAATACCCTGGAAAACTTTCAAAAGGGGTCTTGTTTTATTAGGACAATGTTCCAGCAAAAAAGTCCTTCATTTCACTGGTTGCTGTGCATGACTGTGGCCCCTCATCAGCGGAACGAACCTTTGCCAGTTTACTGAGGCAGTCACAAAAGGCTAACAACACCAGATATCCTGGAAAAACTGATGAAAAGGGTCTTGAGAAAACTTTCAAAAGGGGTCTTGTTTTATTAGGACAATGTTTCAGCACAAAAGTCCTTCCTTTCACTGGTTGCTGTGCATGACTGTGGCCCCTCATCAGCGGAACGAACCTTTGCCAGTTTACTGAGGCAGTTACAAAAGGCTACCAACACCAGATATCCAGGAAAAACCGATGAAAAGGGTCTTGGGGAAACTTTCAAAAGGGGTCTTGTTTTATTAGGACAATGCTCCAGCAAAAAGTCCTTCATTTCACTGGTTGCTGTGCATGACTGTGGCCCCTCATCAGCGGAACGAACCTTTGCCAGTTTACTGAGGCAGTCACAAAAGGCTACCAACACCAGATATCCTGGAAAAACTGATGAAAAGGGTCTTGGGAAAACTTTCAAAAGGGGTCTCGTTTCATCAGGACAATGTTCCAGCACACAAGCCCTTGGTCCAAAGGCTGCTGTGCATGGCTGTGGCTTTAAACCAGTTGATCACCCTCCCTATTCTCCTGCCTTGGCCCCATCTGACCATCATTTGTTCCCCAGCATGGAAAAACCCTTGGCTGGGAACCAGTATCACAGCGATGGTGATGTCATTGCTTCTGATAACTTTTTTGAGCAACAGAATGAAGGCTTCCTCACCAATGGGATGCAAGGGGGCTTGCTGTGGGAGTGAACCCAGAACCATCTGCTTGGCAAGTAAACTGCCCTTAATCACACAACCATGCTTGTGTCTCATAGCCTACGATCAAAGGTGTTTCAATTGATATTTTTAAAAGTTGAAGCATGGGTCTCATCAATGACATT
>NW_021824400.1:0-15000 GCF_006345805.1 Octopus sinensis | reverse complement strand
CATGTGGTTGGTAAGCAAGCTACTCACCACACACCCACTCCTGCGCCTATAACAGCTGCATAGAGATTTGATCTTTAGATCCTGGTGGCAATAGTTCAGTAACTTACCAACTCAGCTTTGACATCCCATATATATATATGTGTGTGTGTTGTGTGTGTGTGTTGTGTGTGTGTGTGTGTGTGTGTGTGAGTGTGTGTGCATATATATATATATATATATTGTACATTTAAAAACTAAATATTTGTGGTTATAGAACCTAGCTGTTCTTTCTAGCGTGTTGAATACCCCGAGTGGATTCTATATATTATGACTAATACATAGTCTTTTTAGACTAAATTTTTACACGTTAGGCCACTGGAAGTGAAAGTTTTAATTAATTTTCCATTTCCCTTTGATATGTTAAAGTATATATATATATATATGCACACACGCAGTTCGAAATGATTTGTTTATGCCGCGTGTTAGAGTTGCTCCGATGAATTTCAGAAAAGTTCTTGTATAGTGACAAATTCCGACCAAGAATTATGTTTTATGTGTCTATTTGAACCTGCACTGCTTTCTTGAAAACATCGCGAAATTAGCGGAAAAGTTCATAAAACGTCTGAAGAATTTCCTGCTCCAAGTAATTAACAAACCAATGTACAGAGAGTAAGAAATGCTTCTCAAAGCAATAATATTGCTTGAATAGGCATTGGAAACTAAATGTAAATTTAATACTCATTAATCATGTGGCCTGGGTCACAACTGACCAAAACTTATCAGAAATATCGAAAATATAATGATAGACATTCACAGACATATAGATAGATAGAAAGATAGACATACAGTGAGACAGATGGACAAGCAGATAATTAGCATTTCCTGTTACGCTTGAATATAACCACATAACTTGAAGATAATCGAATTTCTTTTACAAACAAAATGAATCGAGGAAAACTTTTCTTATTACTTAGAATTTATTATATAGTTTAATATATTTATTTAAAACTTTGAAAGAATTTCATATTTTCGGAAATAGAATTTTAAAACCATATTTATAGATTTATTTTATATATATATATATTTATATATATATATATATATATATATGAATTCCACCATTTCCTGACTTAATGAATATAACCCGAGAGGGTCGGATATTTAAAATGACGATTGAGACACCCTACTCCCCCATGCTGGGGCATCGACTTCAGAATTTAATCAAGCAAATGACACCAGTTCTTATTTTTTAAGTCTGGTATTTATTCTGTCGGAAGCTTTTGCCGAACTGCTAAGTTGCGAGGTTGTCAAGCAGTGGTGGCAGACAAAACAAAAGCATAGACACATGCTGTAAGTTCTAGGGATCATGGGACCTATGATCTGGATTCCATATGACTAAGGGTGCTCATACCCCCGTGGAAGCGCATGGCTTAGTGATTAGGAAGTTGGACTCATGATTTGTATGATTGTGGTTTCGAATCCTGGAACGGGTGACGCATTGTGTTCTTGAGAAAATCACTTCATTTCACGTTGTTTCAGTCCACTCAGCTGGCAAAAGTGAGTTAAATTTACGAGGGAGTGGCGCCCTGTCCAGGTGGGGGGAATTTATATGCCATGGAAACCGGAAAACCGGCCCTTATGAGTTTGCATGACTCGGGAAGGGAACCATTTACCTTTACATTTTTACCTGCCCCAGTCCGTTGCAGAGTAACTCATTCACAGCTAAGTGGACTTGTGAAAGGAAATATTTTGCTGAAGAATACAAAGCACCGCCCGGTCCGGAACCGAAAGCACGATCTTCCGATTACGAGTGCAGCACCGTAGAAAACTAAGCCACGCACCGTCACAATACACACACGTGCTCGCGCACACACATGTGCACTTACGCATACACGCACATACAAGCATACACGCTTACACACCTATCTATTGATGTGTGTATATATGTGTGCGCCTGTGTATGTGTGTGTGTCTCTGTGTGTGCGTGTGAGTGTTAGTCTGTGTGTGTGCGTGTGTGTGTGTGTGTGTGTGTATACAACGGCTTTCCACACAGTTTTGGATTACTAAATTCTTCACTCACAAGCCATTTGTAGTCCCGATGCAATAGAAGAAGAAACTTGCCCAAGATGCCACACAATGGAACTGAACCCGAAACCACGTGGTTACAAAGCAAGACTTACCCTTCTATATTTGTCTCTATCCATATATAATTTTCCACATATTTGTGTGTGTATATGTGCATGTGTGTATGTATGTACGCATGTACGTACAAATTATGTATGTATGTATGTATGTATGCATGTATGTATTATGTATATACGTATGTATGTATGTACGTACGTATTTATGTATATATGTGTGTATGTATGTACGCACGCACGTATGTATGTATATAAGTATGTATGTATGTACGTATGCATGTATGTATGTATGTATGTATGTATATAAGTATGTATCTATGTATGTATGTTGTATGTATGTATGTATGTATGTATGTAAGTATGTATGTATGTATGTACGTATGCATGTATGTATGTATGTATGTATGTATGTATGTATATAAGTATGTATCTATGTATGTATGTACGTATGTATGTATGCTTGCATGTATGTATGTATGTATGTATGTATGTTTGTATGTATGTACGTGGCTGTAAAGCATTGAACTACTGACGCCAAATGTATTCCTTATATGGTTTGAAATTAAGTCTTAAACTAAATACTTCTTGCACAATGATGACACCCCTCCCATTATTTCCTTTTACATCCACGATTCCAACAAAACGCCCGGCTTTTCACTTAGGAGTGACAATCGATTAAAACGTCAAACATTTCCAAGTAAGGCAACTTAGACGAATTTACAGAGAACTATAATAAATGGCAAGCAGATGGGAATAAATCGGAATATGCCAGAACAGAGCGAATCAATTCTCAAAGGAATTTATAATTTTGACCCAACCAGTGAAATCGTGGACAGATGTTCATTCCGTGATTTCCGACAAAACAATTAAAATGTAGTCTTTAAGGCATATTTTTATGATGGATATCAAAACGGTGAACTCTGAAGTGATAAACGAAATCTAACTCTCAAAGCAACGGGAGACTCGACAAGTAAAATTAATTTAATATATTATCACCTGCAAACAAGTTAAGCACTGAAGCTCCACCGGGTGGCGAAGGAATTGTGTTTTTATGTACACCACCTGACTGAAGATGTACCAAATAAGTTAAATGTATTACTTTGCTACCAACTCAAGTAAAAATTGTATCCCTGTTGCTATCAAAGTAGAAGTGAATTCACTAACAGAATTTCATAATCAATAATAATTATACAAGGCGGTGAGCTGGCAGAATCGTTAGCACACCGGGTGAAATGCTCAGCAGTATTTCGTCTGCCGCTACGTTCTGGGTTCAAATTCCGCCGAAGTCGACTTTGCATTTCATTTCTTCGCAGTCGATAAATCAAGCACCAGTTATGCACTGGGGTCGATGTAATCGACTTAATCCCTTTGTCTGTCCTTGTTTGTCCCCTCTATGTGTAGCCCCTTGTGGGCAGTAAAGAAATAAGAATTTCATAATCAATTCCAAAACAGCTGGCTCCTCTTAAGACGCATGCTTTTCATCATTTGAACTTAGAACTAGGAAGCAGGTGTTGAGCTTAGCGAAGGCAAGTGTCAGGTCTAAGCGCCATTTTGATTCAAGCAATATGCGTGGTAAATACATTATAGTGGTAGATTGAATTGTAAACATACCAGTGGAAGTAGTGCTAACTTTAAACGGCATTCACTATATGTATGCATACATAGTATATGTATGCATACATACATGCATACATTCATACATAATTACATACATACATACGTACAAATATATGTACGCATATACATACATTGTGGAGGCGCAATGGCCCAGTGGTTAGGGCAGCGGACTCGCGGTCGGAGGATGGCGGTTTTGAGTCCCAGACCGGGCGTTTTGTCTATTTATTAAGCGAAAACACCTAAAAGCTCCACGAGGCAGGGGGTAGTGGTGACCCCTATTGTACTCCTTCGCCCCAACTTTCTCTCACTCTCTCTTCCTGTTTCTTGAGTAACGCTGCGATGGACTGGCGTCCCGTCCAAATGGGGGGAGGGACACATACGCCACAGAAACCGGGAAACCGGACCCATGAGCCTGGCTAGGCTTGAATAGGGAGCATAAATAAGAAAAAATATATACATACATACATATTTACATATATACTTCACTGCTGGCATTCCGTTGGCTACGACAGTAAGGGGTCAAGTTGATCCGATCAACGGAACAGCTTGCTCGTGAACTTAACGTACAAGTGGTTGAGTACCCCGCAGAAACGCGTACCCTTAACGTAGTTCTCAGGGAGATTCAGCGTGACACAGAATGTGACAAGGTTTAAACAAACTCTTTGTTTTACTGGTACAACTCATTTTTGCCAGCTGAGTGGACCGAAGGAACGTGAGATAAAGTGTCTACTCTAGGACACAATGCGTCGCAGGGAATTGAAATCATAACCTTATGATCGTGAGCCAAATACCCTAACCACTAGGCCACGTACCTTTACATAATTACATGTGTACATGCAATAATACACACGTACATACATATATGCATACATACATGCATACATACATACATTCATTCATACATACATACATACATACATACATTCATTCATACATACATACATGCATACATACATGCATACATACATACATACACACACACATACATACATGCATACATGCATACATACATACATGCATGCATACATACATACATACATACATAACAATCTTGAGAAATTAGGCTTCTCAAAGCCAGAAAGGTTAAAGCTAATTCGAGGACTACACTCCATCACTGGAACTATAAAACTCTGTAAAAGTTTCCATAAGTTTATCATTTAAATGTATATGAACCTGTCTAGATATATAACTATATACATGACAATACATACATAAAACATACAAATTTGCACGTACATGCATACATACTTGCATACGTACATGCATACATACAAAAATACCCTGTTGTTGATTTTGAAAATCTAATGAATGATCCTTGGATCTAGGTTAGAAACCGGTTCTTTCTCTATTGCCAAGAAATCTTGAAATAAACTGAATAATGACATACATACATATATTCAAATACAGACGTACATTTATACAAACATATATAGAAACATATGTTCCTGTATAACAACACGACATGTACCAGCTCGTTTGGAGTAAAGTATGGCTGAACCCGAGATCTTGGCGAGCGAATACACCTCCTTAATCTATATGCTACAAATAATAACGATAAATGGAACGACAAAACTCTGCAAGACCTTCATAAGATTGAAAGAATGACGAACAAAAGATGCTTCCCTTCACTCACATACACACGCACACACAGGCACGCACATATATGTATGTGCGGATACACACACGCAAATAATATATTTTTTTGAATCAGGAGGAGGTAGTGAGGCTATAGAGCCTTGCTTCGGTTGAGATTAAATAATATAAATTTGTCCTATTATAAAAAGAATTTGTACAATAGGACAAATTTATATTATTTGCTCTCAACCGAAGCAAGACTCCATAGCCTCACTACCTCCTCATGTTCCAAAAAAAGACCTCCATTGTAATTTCTTTAAAAATTCCTGGAGATTCTATAAATAATTCTTAGTTGTATACCACAAGTTACTTAACCTAGTATAGGCCTCTCAAAACACTGAGAATATAAAAGGAACCAGCCTTATAACTTTTCGAACTCCATTAATGGAATCCTATCTAACGTAGCTATTTTGGTATCGTAAATGATCGACAGGAACATTTTCCTTTTTCAGATTGACGCATGACAACTTGTACACAGGAGGAAATGTAAGGCAGCCATTAAGTTACCTGGAAAATGATTTGGTATGATATAGCTCCCAGGAAACAGGAGTATTATAATAGAAACCTGTAACATAGGTACCGCAATATCGAACCAAAATAGCCCACGTTTGGTCGGCAATGAACATATTATTTTATACTCAACAAATTTGGTTATCTTCTGGTCCCACATTTAGCGAAGCATTTGCAAACTGCTCTCGTGAAATTAAAATATTCATAAAAAATAAGTAACATCTCCTGTAGAACGAAAACTTTGTTTTACAGAACTGCCAAATAGTCAATTAATACGCTCAAACACTTCTTGGCAAAGGACTTGTATTGATTTTATTGGTCTGAAATCTTCTTGAACGGGAAATCAGGACATAAGTTACGTTAATGGATAATAAATTCACAAGTCCGCCATCATTTACATTTCAATTGTTAAGTGTTACTACGTCAACAGCTAATACTTGCCTTAAAACTCCAGTTTTATTACACAAATGATAGACATTTCCTTCCAAATTTAACATTTTATTCATTTTCGCCAAATTTGGAATGTATCACAATCACTCAAGACCATGCATCTTCCGAATGTCACTGCACAAGCTGAAATATATTTATTTCTTTATTCCTCACAGGCGGCTAAACATAGAGGGGACAAACAAGGACAGACAAAAGGATTAAGTCGATTACATCGAACCCAGTGCGTAACTGGTACTTATTTAATCGACCCCGAAAGGACGAAAGGTAAAGTCGACCTCGGCGGAATTTGAACTCAGAATGTAGCGGCAGACGAAATATCGCTAAGCATTTCGCCGGCATACTAACGATTCTGCCATCTCGCCGCCTTTATAACTGGTACTAATTTATCGACCCCGAAAGGATGAAAGGCAAAATCGACCTCGGCGGAATTTGAACTCAGAACGTAACGGCAGACGAAATACCTATTTCTTTACTACCCACAAGGGGCTAAACACAGAGATGACAAACAAGGAAAGACAAAACGATTAAGTCGATTATTTCGACCCCAATGCGTAACTGGTACTTATTTAATCGACCCCGAAAGGATGAAAGGTAAAGTCGACCTCGGCGGAATTTGAACTCAGAACGTAACGGCAGACGAAATACCTATTTCTTTACTACCCACAAGGGGCTAAACACACAGAGAACAAACAAGGAAAGACGAAAGGATTAAGTCGATTATATCGACCCCAGTGCGTAACTGGTTCCGGGTTCAGTAGGACTGAACCCGGAACCATGTGGTTGGAAAATGAGCTTTTTTACCACACAGACACATGAACTATGGGGTTAACTACAAGCTAAATTATGAATTGTGAGTTGCAATTTATGTGATGGTTATAGAAAGAACAGATTATAAGTCTATTTAGATCAGAAATGCCAACAGTATATGTCCCTGTACCAATATATTTAATTTAATTCTTTGCTAACCTTAATAATAAGGTCACCAAAAAAATATCGAGACAAAAATTCGATAAAGAAAATGATTTTGCATCTGAAAAAATTGGGTGAAAGTGTAAAAGAAAAGAAAGATAAATATCTGGCTGTGAGATATGAGGAAGGAGCGATAAAGAGGGCTGGGAAGAGGAGGAGAGTGATGGAAGTGGAAGGGGAATTACTGTGATAATATGGTAAATAGATATATAACTAGATTTATAAGCATGATATTTCACTTACGCACACACACACACACACACACACATACACACACTCAGACACAAAAACACAAACACATATCTATCTATCTCTCTATGTATCTACTTCTCTCTCTCTCTCTCTCTCTCTCTCTCTCTCTCTCTATCTCTCTCTTTCTATATATATATATATACCTCTGTGGCAGTGTGTTTACACACACAATAATAATTAGATAATTGCAGCGTGGAAGAGAGACAGAGAAACAGATAGATAGATAGATAGATAGATAGATAGATAGATAGATAGATAGATAGATAGATAGATAGATAGATAGATAGATAGATAGATAGATAGATAGATAGATAGATAGATAGACAGAGATATGACAGCCACTTTTCCATTTTTTATATATACAAAAATATAGCGGCGTACACTGTGGGTTCTTACATATATATATATATATATATAATATATATAATATATAATATAGGTATGTATATATTCTTTCCGCCTGTAACTGCATGAATTATGTTGATATGCATAAAAAGATATGATTCAAATTCTTTGAATATTTTCATTTATGCATTCGGGAATCTGTTTAACTGCCTTAGATTTGCATTTTCAATTTTCCCTACTCTATCTTTTCAATTTTGGCCCTCTAAGAGCACTCCGTAAATAGCCCAAAACATACTAAATACATATTTATGAAGATGTATCTATATATATGTGTGTGTATGCATGTATGTGAATTTATACAACATATATGCAAAATTGAATACATAAAGACATGCGTGCATACACACGTACACATGCACACGCACACAATCTCACACACATATTCATTCATCGATGAAGGTGTAAAACGCACATGGAAAGAAAACACAATGAACTTCCCAAAATATGAGCCATCACAAACACGTTCTCTCTCACATACAGCCATACAATTCGCCATTACACTTCCTCACCATCATCATCATCATCATCGCACGCACAAAGCACACAAACGAAGTTAAAACGATTAGTTCTGACGATCTGAGCTCACAGCGACAACCTAACAAGAAAATAAGAAATTTGATTATGAGCTTCTTCGTTTATACAACATAAAAGACACATCTTGCCACTCAGATTCTTACAGTGTATTCTCACCTTTACCTGATGTCTTGTAATCAACAGTTTGAAATTAAATTCATAGAAAATATATTTGATTTAGCATAGAAAATGAAACAAAAAAATATAAGTGATTTCTCTTTGGACGTCTTTAAATGAATTGCTGGAATTCTTTTATTCATATATTTGTTTCTGTCATTTGATTGCCGCCATGCTGGAGCAACGCCATCAGTCGAGTAAATCGACCCCAGGGCTTATTCTTTGTAAGCCTACTACTTATTCTATCGGCCTCGTTTGTGACGGGGACGCAGACACACCAGCATCAGCTGTCAAGCGATGTAGGATCGCGGTTTCGACTCCCAGACCGGGCGTTGTGAACCAAAACGCCTAAAAGCTCCACGAGGCCCGGGCAAGGGGTGGTGGCGATCCCTGCTGTCTTCTTTCGCCACATCTTTCTCTCGCTCTTTCTTCTTTTGGCCTGCTCGCTTAGCCAGCGGGGTGGCGTCACTTGAAGGCTAAAACAATGCGAAGCGCATAGTGGCGATGTGTAGCAACATCTGATAGCATGGTCTGTCACGGTGATATATATGTATATATATATATATATATATATATATATATATATATACGGCAGGCTTCTTTCAGTTACCGTCTACCAAATCCACTCACAGGGCTTTGGTCGGCCCGAGGTTATAGTAGATGGTGCCACGCAGTAGGACTGAACCCAGAACCATGTGGTTGGTAAGCAAGCCACTTACCACACAGCCACTCCTGCGCCTAGAAATATAATATGTGTAAAGCTGATTTTCACGGGACACAATTTATTTCTGGTTACAGTGCACATATATGAACTCAGATGCGAGGAAATCGGTCGGACAAATACAGGGACAAATATACACACATGAATGTGTGTATGCACTCGCATGCAAATATATAGAGACGCACACGCTCATACACACGCGCGCACACACACACAGGCACACACTGTATGCTTTCCCATGAAGGAAAAAATCCAGTAAATGATTTGTCAATTTGATTATCTTTCATTTCATAAATACAAGTGCGTCCACAAACACACAGACACATACATAGAAAACGCACACACGCACACAGACTCAAATATGTATAAAGATAGATAGATAGAAGATAGATAGATAGATAGATAGATAGATAGATAGATAGATAGATAGATAGATAGAAAGATAGATCAATAGATAGATAGATTGATACATACATACATAGATATGCATGCATATTTATATTCATATGTAAACATATATTACATACATATATATGTGTATATGTGTATATATATACATATATATATATATATATATATATATATATATATATATATACATATGCGTGGATACACGGTTAGATGTATATAGAAACTGTACAATTATATATACATATATATTATAAACAGCTGATATATATATATATATATATATATAGATAGAGAGAGAGAGAGAGAGGGGGGGAACACACACACATAAATGTATGTATACATACATATATATATATATATATATATACGTTGATATACATATATATATATATATGTGTGTATATATAAATATTTATATATAGATATATGCTTATATAGATATATGCTTATATATACGTTGATATTTGTGTGTGTGTGTGTGTGTGTATGTGTGTGTGTGTGTGTGTGTGCGTGTGTGTGTGTGCGTGTGTGTGTGTGCATGAGTTTTAAAATAATTTGCTTTACCTTGTTTCCATTATTTATTGTTAAATATACATAATTCTATCGGATATTGCGGAAATACCAATGTAATATTTGTATACATGTATGCATCCTATATCTTTTTTCGTTCATGTTGCGTTCATGTGGCATTATGTAGGTCTACTTCATCTACATTTCCAGGTCAGGTGACCTTATCATAGAAAGGAACGACCGCTGAAGAACAGATATTTCTGATCGCTTTGTTTTGAAATTGCTTCCAATATTGTCTTGCAATGGCTTGTAGTATAAGGAGTGTTGTAAATGGTGGAATGACACTAATGGGAATGTTTTAATGTATATTCTGTGTTTAGTGGAAAACATCAATAAAATTGCACTTGGGAGGGAAAAAGTAGGAATATCATGGGCGAAGAACGACGCAAAAGTAAAAAAAAACAACAAAAGTCAAAGATTTTTATATGTAAAATAAGAACTTATTTGAAATCCCATCTTTGTTGATGTATATATAGTCTACATCTGTATAATACATCTGTGTGTGAAAAATATATATAATAATATTATATATATATATATATAATATATATACATATAATATATATATATATATATATATATATATATATATATATGTATATCTAAATGTGGTGTATATATACATTTTATATATATATATATGCATTTATCACACACACACAAATATATATATATATATATATATGTATATCTAAATGTGTATATATATATATGTGTGTGAGTATGTATATATTTATATACATATATGTATGTGTGTATGTATATTCCAATACGAGTGTGCGCATATCTATTTCAATGTGTATGCTACTTCACGCTGATAGCCACAGGCACTCTCACATCTATATGCGTGTGTGTGTGTGGTGCGTGCACACTTGCTCATGCAAGCATGAATTTCGATAACTATTATCATAACTTACTTCATTGTATGGATGAATTAAGTTTAGCTTTAACCTCCCCATTCTTATAAACACCAAGCAGCTATTTAACTCCATTTGTGATCGTGTGTGCACCAAACCACACATGAGCGTACGCTTACATTTTCACAGATGCTTGTATGAACGAGCGTACACGCGCCATGCAGCTTACGCGGGGGCGTTTCTACATCCCTATCCGTTGATGGTCCTTTTCAATATTTTTTCCCGCTGCATTGCCTGTTCGTTTCTTTTTTGCTTCTGTGATTTTAATTTTTATCTTCTATATAAATGAAAATATTTCCTTCGTTTTGCTGCTTTTCTTTCGACGAAATGAGAAGATACATTGCGGAACTGTTATTTGAACGAGTTGTGTCTATTTATCACCCGGTGAGACACATCTGCACCGCCGGATGCACATGAATCAGTTGGTAAGCGATCTCACCCGTGAGGGATCGATACTAAATGTATCGAAACAATTGCCGTGATTAATAAAAGATCTCGTATATTCCATCTTGCATCTTTCATGTACACATGTATATATATATATATATATATATATATATATATATATATATATATATAAATATTGCACAAACACACATAAATACACTGCCAACACATTTTTTTTTCCCAATCGCCATGCCCTATTTAACATTGTCCGAAAACCGATCAAAGACGAAAAGAATCCTATTAAATTTAAAAGGGGTCTGGGCAAATTTCTACAAGGAATACCAGATAAGCCCCATACCTGGATACAACTCTCTCAACAAGAACTCCCTACTCCATGGACCATGATATACAAAACTTGGCTTTAAAAGGACTTAGTAACTCCTGGACCATATTTGGTCGGAACACATATATATATACACATGTAAATATATATATATTTATTATATATATATATATATATATATATATATATATTATATAATATATATATATTGTGACAGGCCATGTGAAAACTTAGCCGTAAGGGTAACCTCAATAAAATTGTACTCAACGCGTTAGACAGTAGAATATGAGTGATATTATCCCGTGGTTGCTCCCGACTTAGAAGCTAATTCGTCAAAGGATTAGCTCATCTGTGTGCAGACGATTCATTATGTTTTTACACTGAAGAATCACTATACAACTGTACTAACCACCAAATAAAATTCCACTCATTCGTAACCAATCATGTAATAAATTATATGTCGGGGCATTTGCAAGTGCGCCTGGCGACTGCTGTTGTCTGCGTATATATGGGTTACATATATATATATATATATATATATATATATATATATATATATATATATATATTATATATATATATATATATATATATATATATATATATTATATATATATATATATATATATTATATATATATATATACATACATATATATAAAACATATATATACATACATTTATATAAATATATATACATACAAATACACGCACATTTATATACATACATGAATATATACATATTTATATATAACATATATACATATACAAATACATACATACATATATATATATACATATGAAAATATATACATATATTATATACGTACATCCACACATACATATATATATATGTATTTGTATATACATTTACATGTATATATATATATATAATATATATATATATATATATATATATATATATGTATATGTATATATATGTATATATATAATATGTATATACATGTTGTACATACGTGCATGAACGCATTAGCGTGGTTGTTGTGCTATCCGCTTGTTCAGTCGTGCATGTTAAACTAAAACAAGTATCAACAACAACAACAACAACAGCAACACCAACACCAGTACCAACACTAAACACCAGCAACAACCAATACCGTCAAACACTTCAAATAGTAATAACAATTGAGGAGAACAATCGCTTAAAAGTTTGACTCAATGTCTTTTGACTTCATAACAAAAATTACATCGAAAAACGTAGAAGAACATGAAGAAACGCTGAAAGCTAAATGATTAGTGTTGTGTGGAAATTTCCTTGTGAAATGGTAAGATGTTGCGACAATTAAATAAAAAGGCAAAGCTAAATCGAATAAAAGAACCTGGCTATTCTCTTTTGGTTCTGTTTTCTGTTGTACATTTTAATTGCATTTTTTTTTTTTTTTTTTCTGTTTGTTTCATTTTCGCTTTTCTTCCTTCTTGACTTTCTTTTCTTCTTGGAGGTCAGCTAAAGATGCAAGCAAGGAAGTCTACATTCGCAAGCACGCACACAAGACTCCCGTGCACACAGCTACAGACTCACGTGCACATACGCAGAGAGGGACTCACGGCGCACGTGCACGTAATACTTACGCATATAACATGTACGTGCTGCACATTCTCTGCCTTCACATGCACACGCGTACATGCAAGCATGTGTAAAATGGAGTACAGCCATGTCTACACACCTAGGCACAGAGCCACGAATACATAAGTACGAGCACAGCAAAAGTATATATATATATATATACATATACGCTGATAGATAGTGATATATACATACATACATAAATACATACATACATACATGTATAAATAAATATATATATATATAAATTTACAAGCGTGTATATACAGGAACAGTGTGCATTTTTGTACATTTTATATATATAATATATATATATATATAAATGATAAAGATAGACAATTAAATAGGTAGATAGACAGATAGATAGAGAGGAAGAGAGAGAGAGTTGATATAATATATATATATATATAATATATATATATATATATATATATATAAACGTATATATACATACACACAGGTATATATATTTTATATAAACATATATGCAAATAAGTAGTTATGCATCTATGCATTTATGTACATATGTAATGTACGTATATATTTACGCATGTATGTGTGTGTGCATTTGTGTATGTATGTATTTACGTATTTATATATGTTTGTGTGTGTGTGTTCGTATATGTATGTATGTATGCATGTATGTAAGTATTAGAAGAAGGTGACCGATAAATGGCTAGACGAATTCAAGTAGGGAAAATCATCGAAGCTACACTAATTGCACTGTAAAATGTAATTTACAAATAGATGAAGGGTGATGCTGGGTACTCGGTGTGGCCTGTCTGCACACACACACACACACACACAACACACACACATACACACACACACACATACACACACACACATACAAATATATGTATGTCGTGTGTGTGGAAGTGTTTCGGGACGTATTGCTGTATATTCGACGCATACAAAGTGTGTGTGTGTCGCACTAAGACATTATAGAGACAAATAAAATATATATTTATTGTGTAAACCTATAAAGATATATAGAGTTTCTTTTTGATAATTATACTTTAATTATCAAAGCCATTTCCTGTATGAGAGAAAGAACAACATAGACACACGCAATTACAAACGCAGAAACACACACACACAATACACCCACACACACACACACACACACACACACACACACACACACACAACAGCGACTATACACGCCAAATAGAATATATATGTATATATTTTCACTAATGTCCATATATCCCGATATAGAAACGAACATTCGCACATACATGTATACAGTTCTATATATATATGTATATATATATATGTGTGTGTGTTTGTGTGGTGTGTGTGTGTGTGTGTGTGTGTGTGTGAATGTAAATGCTTGTGCAGATAAGTAAATACTTATGTAGAGAGAGATAGAACAACGTTGATTGATTAATTGCTTCAGTGATAAATATGATAATC
>NW_021824399.1:7500-18837 GCF_006345805.1 Octopus sinensis | reverse complement strand
ATATAAGTCCGACTTACAATTAATTTTTGCTTAGAACTCTGTCTCCCTTTTCAGCTTCCTTTCAGCAAACCATAACATGTCTCAATATTACTATTTCCTGCAACTATCTTCCCAATCGACATTGCCATACATTCTCTTGTCAGTTAGATTATCTCTACTTTTTTTATTGTTTTAATTTCATTTGGCTTTTCTTTCCTATCTCCTACTATAACTCAGGCAATCATAAATTTTATTCATTATTATATATATCAACTCTAGCTAACACTACCCTACTTTCTGCTGATATTAAACCGCTTCCACCTTCGTTATTCTAAGTAAGTGCAATCTTGCTCTTCCTAATCGAGGCTGAAGTCCTCTATTCGTATTGAATTCCTTCCTAGTTCTTCTGTCTAGATTTGCTAATTCAGATCTTTTCCAACAACAAATTCTGCTGAATACCGAAGTAACGACACTTCCCAAAGTTTTTACAACCTTTACTAGATTAGAACCCTTCGCTTTCCCTTCATTAGCTTCTTCAACCTTCCGATGTACTCCTTAGCTATTTTTGTTTTCATTTCCATTGTTAGTACACTCTCAGATTCTAATACTCCGAAGCACTTATGATTCTCTGCCTTCAGTGATATTACTTTCTTGCTATCTGGCCTTCACTGCTGACTCCCTTTTGGTGTGAATTCATGTAAAATTCTCTACATTGGGAATTTGCCGGGATTTTATGTAGTTAGTTAGTGAATGCCTGATCGTGTGCGGTTGCTTACAAACACTGTCTCCCTTTTCATTTTCCGTTCTGAAACCATATTAGTCTGTAAGTGTCCCTTTGCTATTCTTTCTGTACCCTTTCTGTCCACTGGTGCTTTGTAATTTATTTCCAGAAATCATACACCTAATTAGATATTATTCTGTCATCAGCTTCCACATGAGGGGCAGACAGGGATAGGCCGGTGATTATCCACTGCATTGCTTTGTTGGGATTATTTTGGCAAAGAATGTTGACTTTTGGTCAGCCTCTTTGGGATTTGTACCCCGTTGTTGATCATTTTATATATTTGCTTGGCTATTCTTCTGTGTACTGCTGGGGAAATTTTCAGCCAATATCCTTGTACGCTATCCGGTCCTGGGTATTTCCAGTTTGGCGATTTAATCACTCTGGCCCACATGGTAGTCAAATATACAATGAGGCGACAGGTGTTTATACATCTGCTTTTACTCGTCCTTAATTACTAAACAATACTCTCCTCTCGCTCCTTTCTCTCTCTCTCCTCTAATAACTTAATTAAATTT
Source organism: Octopus sinensis (assembly GCF_006345805.1). NCBI lineage: Eukaryota > Metazoa > Mollusca > Cephalopoda > Octopoda > Octopodidae > Octopus > Octopus sinensis. The sequence goes on along the minus strand of NW_021824399.1, from coordinate 17,559 downwards.
AACTCTCTATAATTATCTACGATGACTATGCGAGAATTTTATGTGGGTGTGTCTGTGCGTACAAACAGACATTTATCTGTCCATTTCTAACTCATACGTATGGATGTGTATTATGGCCGCGTCCGCGTAAGTGTGTGTATCTGACTGTGTGTATATCAATAGGAATATGCCACTGCATATGTGTTGTGTGTCTGTGTGTGTGTCTGTTATGTGTGTGTTTGCATATGTTAGTGCGTGTGTGTATGTGTATGTCTCTCTCTGTATGTATGTGGTGTTATACATGCATCCCTTTAACCCCCAAGTCAAACACCCCTTCACTATATAGACTAATCTCTATATACTCTCATATATTTCTCATTCGCCATAATAGACTCTTCCAAGGCCTTCCAAATCTGATTCACTTCTATTCAAAGATGCAACTGTTAATTCCATTATCCTTTGCCAGGGACTTTCCTGGAAACTTTACTAACTCTTCGATCACGAAAATACCAGACACATTTATCTGAGAACTCCATGGTTTCCCAAAAGACTGGTAACGAATAATATCCTCGATTAAGGATATTATGCATTTCTGCATTTACTTTTTTTTGTGCATATTGTAACCACTCTGCACAGTTCTTTTATTTGTTTCAGCCATTTCACTGCAGCCATGCTGGAGCAATGCCTTTTTCACCGAACTTATTATTTAAGACTTGTACTTATTCTATGAGTCTCCTTTGCTGAACCACTAATTTACATGGACGTAAACTCACCAACATGGTTGTAAAGCGATGGTGTGTCGACAGACACAGACACAAAAAACTCACACACAACACACCACACACACAATACTTTATTATAAATTATAAAATGAATGTTCTTGAAAAAGGCTAAATGTTTTTCTTGCTCCTAATCTGTTATAATTTATGTCCTCCGCTCAATGATCAACCACACCTTAACCCATGATACCCATTTCTGCACCACATTTTTCCGTTCAAGCCGGGTGTTTTAGTGGTAAACCAAACTGAGCAGTCACACTACATACGACCTTTTACATGATTTTATTGTATCAACGCTAAGGTATAATATATACTTTTATGTGGCTTTGGGGAGTGGCATGAACGGATTTCTTCTATTTGTATGTATTTCAATTTCTCGTGTAACGAACAATCCTTTAACGAACATGGCTCGGAAAGGATTATGTGTATATATAGAGATGGCACTGGTTTGAGAAGTTTTGAGTCGAACTAATTGACTCTCTGTACTTAATTTTTTAAGCCTTGTACTTATTTTATGGAGTATATATGGTGAACCGCTAAGTTACCGGAACGTAAACACACCAACACAGGTCATCCAGCGGTGGGACAAACACTGACACAAAGACACACACCGATACATACAGACAGACATATATAGACATAGAAGTGGCCGTAGAGTATGAAACACAATGGTTCCGTGTTCAGTCCCCGTTGCGAGGACATTTTGGCTGAGTGTCGTCTACTATAGCCAAGGGCCGACCATAGTCTGTGAGTGGATTTCAGAGATGGAAACTCAAATAAGCCCGTCGTATGTTGTGTGTGTAGTGTGTTGTCTATATTTGTCCCTCCACCATCATTTGACAACCGATGTTGTGTGTGCTTACGTCCCTGTAACATAGCGGTTCTGGAAAAGAAACTGATAGAATAAATAACTACAGATTACAAAGGTTAAGTCCTAGGGTCGATTTGTTCGACTAAAGGCGGAGCTCCAACATGGCCGCAGTCAAATGACTGAAACAAGTAAAAGAATAGTCACGATAGGCTTCTTTCCGTTTCCATCTACCAAATCCACATATGAAGATTTTGAGAGTCCAATGGCTACAGTAGAAGACATTTTGTAGCGTGCCACGCAGTGGAACTGAACCCGAATCCAATTTGGAAGCAAGCGTCTTACCACACAGCCGCGCACTAAACATGCCCCCCTACACAGATTCAATCCAAGGAAACACGCATAAAGATGAAACACTCTCCAAGCCGTTCACTTATATATTGTTTTAAAACCATTAACATGGTGTCCATTAGTGAGTGATGCTGTGTTTGTTTTATTTCTCCTACACATTGATTCCAAATTTTGGCACAACACCAGCAATTTCAGGGGAGGAGTAAGTTGATTACATCGACCCCAGTATATACCTGATATTCATTTCATCGACCCCGAAAGGATAGAAGGCAAAGACAACCTCGGCGGAATATTTCTACTTAATATTTATATTATTACGTTCATGCATTTTTGAAATGGGTGTTAAAACAGAAATTCTTCTATTTGGAGATGGTCGTCTGTTGCCAATGAAAAACGCGCAATATATATTTGATATTCACTTTATTGTTGTTGTGTTGTTGTTGTTGTTGGTACGCCGGGCGAAACGTTCGAAGTATTTCGTCTGCGGTTACGTTCTGAGTTCAAATTCCACCGAGTCCAAATTCCACCGAGGTCGATATTGCCTTTCATCCTTTTGTAGTCGATTAAATAAGTACCAGTTACGCACTGGAGGCGATATAATCGACTTAATCAGCGTGTCTGTCCTTGTTTGTCCTCTCTGTGTTTAGCCCCTTGTGGGTAGTAAAGAGATAAGTATTTCGTCTCTCACTACATTCTGAGTTCAAATTCCGCTTAGATCGACTTTGCCCTTCATCCTTTCGGGAACGATAAATTAAGTACCAGTTACACACTGGGATCGATGTAATGGACTTGTCCTTGTGCTTCCAGTAGACAGGATAATAATTATTATTATTATTATTATTATTTGAGGTTTAGCTGGCAGAATCGTTAGCACGCCGGGCAAAATGCTTGGTAGTATTTCATCCATCATTAGTTTCTGAGTTCAAATCCCCCGAGGTCAACTTCACATTTCAACATTTCGAGGTCTATAAATTAAATACCAGTTGAGTACTAGGGGCTATGTAATCGACTAACTCCCCCCATCCAAGAATATGTCAGGCTTTGTGCTTATAGTAGGAACGACTATTATTATTGTTATTATTATTATTATTATTATTATTATTATTATTATTATTATTATTATTATTATTATTATCATTATTATTATTATTACTATTAGTATAAATTCTTTCGTCTCACATACTGTGATCTCCTCAGCGACTCTCTGCTACGCCTTTTTCTTCTTATCCTGCTTATTCTGTATTAAAATTTATATTAAATGTCTACTTTTCTACTGTTTGTCAAGTGGTTTGTTTATCAAATAATTTATACTCGGAACAATTGTACAAACGGAATTTCCCACTTGGTGCAGCTATATATTTTAGTAATTGTTTGAATGAATACACGCACATACACAACTCACTATATGTTTGTGTGTGTGGTGTGTGTGGGTATATATATATGTATATATATATATATATATATTATATATATATATATAATATATATATATATATATATATATGTGGGGTGTGTGTGGTGTGTGTGTGTGTATATATATATATATAAGCATAGTAGAAATATGGTTAAAGAAAGAAAATAAAAATACACGTGGAAATGTAAGGATAAAAGATGATATATGTATATGTATATATATATATATATATATATATATATATATATATATATATACACAGAGAGGAGAGAGAGAGAGAGAGACTTTTAGTGGGGGGCAAACCGATCGAACCTTCCAAGTGTTACTGCCCGAGATGGTCGTGACGTGGGGACTTGACTGAGGAAAGAGAGCGCTATTTTTTTTACCATTTATATAAGTATGTTATGTGTGTGTGTGTGTGAGGGTGTGTGTGTGTATGTGTGTGGTGTGTGTGTAGTGTGTGTGTGGAGTGAGTGTGTGTGTGGTGTGTGTGTGTTCAATCTATGTATTGAAGTTTCTGTTTGTTTATCTGTCTAATTATTTTTCGAATTGTCTCTCTCTCTCTCTTTCTCCTTTCGTTCTTTTTCTTTCCCTCTCTCTCGTTCCACACTTTCATTTTCTCTCTCTTTTTCTCTCTTTCGTGACTTTCTCTCTTACTCTCTCTCTCTCTCTCTCTCTCTCTCTCTCTCTTCGTAATGCTATTTTTAGTGTGCTGGTGCTGCTTGTAGGAACTTTATCATTAATTAATAATGCCTACCTTATGGCATTTTTTTACGCATGCTTGACACTTGATAATATTGTAAGCAATAATATCCTTATACATACATATTATATACATATATGTACATATATATATATATATATATATATATATATATAATATTATATATATATATAGTTAATCAATTAAGATAAGCTCTTAATAATGGGATCTTAACAAGAAATTATCGGGTAGCTAGCGTGAAAACCTCATAAAAGAAAAGAATCCGAAAATAATTTTTTCTTTTGAACAAATTAATTATATCTATATTGTATAAAGGGCATTATTACACCTAAATGCCTCACACTAGGAGGGACAAAGTCATTACTACCAAAAATTATACTAATCATACCCAAATGCAGTTTTTCAAAGCAAGACATTAAAAATGAATTATGTTCTGTATCACCGTGATTTCACATACAACTTGCGTCTAATGATCGTCAGCAGAACTGATTCTGAATACATCATAAATAAACCACCTTATGTAGCGAAGACGAACAGACAACTGTTCACTCGGCCAGCACATGGAATGTTTATAACTCTATTTATCCGGTAAATGGAGGGGCTTTATACGACTGCATGTCGGGTAATGAAAAGTATTTCGGAATAAGTTTAACAATTAAGGATAATCTCTTAATAGGGATCTTAACAAGAAATTATCGGGTAGCTAGCGTGAAAACCTCATAAAGAAAAGAATCCGAAAATAATTTTTCTTTTGAACAAATTAATTATATCTATATTGTATAAAGGGCATTATTACACATAAATGCCTCACACTAGGGGGACAAAGTCATACTACCAAAAATTATACTATTCATACCCAATGCAGTTTTTCAAAGCAACGACATTTAAAAATGAATTATGTTCTGTATCACCGTGATTTCACATACAACTTGCGTCTAATGATCGTCAGCAGAACTGATTCTGAATACATCATAAATAAACCAACCTTATGTAGCGAAGACGAACAGACAACTGTTCACTCCGGCAAGCACATGGAATGTTATATAAATCATATATCCGGTAAATGGGGGCTTTATACGAACGCATGTCGGGTAATGAAAAGTATTTCGGAATAAGTTAACAATTAAGGATAATCTCTTAATAAGGGATCTTAACAAGAAATTATCGGGTAGCTAGCGTGAAAACCTCATAAAAGAAAAGAATCCGAAAATAATTTTTTCTTTTGAACAAATTAATTATATCTATATTGTATAAAGGGCATTATTACACATAAATGCCTCACACTAGGAGGGACAAAGTCATTACTACCAAAAATTATACTAATCATACCCAAATGCAGTTTTTCAAAGCAAGACATTTAAAAATGAATTATGTTCTGTATCACCGTGATTCACATAAACTTGCGTCTAATGATCGTCAGCAGAACTGATTCTGAATACATCATAAATAAACCAACCTTATGTAGCGAAGACGAACAGACAACTGTTCACTCCGGCCAAGCACATGGAAGTTTATAAATCATATATCCGGTAAAGGCGGGCTTTATACGAACTGCATGTCGGGTAATGAAAGTATTCGGAATAAGTTAACAATTAAGGATAATCTCTTAATAAGGGATCTTAACAAGAAATTATGGGTAGCTAGCGTGAAAACCTCATAAAAGAAAAGAATCCGAAAATAATTTTTTCTTTTGAACAAATTAATTATATCTATATTGTATAAAGGGCATTATTACACATAAATGCCTCACACTAGGAGGGACAAAGTCATTACTACCAAAAATTATACTAATCATACCCAAATGCAGTTTTTCAAAGCAAGACATTTAAAAATGAATTATGTTCTGTATCACCGTGATTCACATACAACTTGCGTCTAATGATCGTCAGCAGAACTGATCTGAATACATCATAAATAAACCAACCTATGTAGCGAAGACGAACAGAACTGGTTCACTCCGGCCAAGCACATGGAATGTTTATAAATCATATATCCGGTAAATGGCGGGCTTTATACGAACTGCATGTCGGGTAATGAAAAGTATTTCGGAATAAGTTTAAATTAAGGATAATCTCTTAATAAGGATCTTAACAAGAAATTATCGGGTAGCTAGCGTGAAAACCTCATAAAAGAAAAGAATCCGAAAATAATTTTTTCTTTTGAACAAATTAATTATATCTATATTGTATAAGGGCATATTACACATAATGCCTCACACTAGGAGGGACAAAGTCATTACTACCAAAAATTATACTATTCATACCCAAATGCAGTTTTTCAAAGCAAGACATTTAAAAATGAATTATGTTCTGTATCACCGTGATTTCACATACAACTTGCGTATCAATGATCGTCAGCAGAACTGATTCTGAATACATCATAAATAAACCAACCTTATGTAGCGAAGACGAACAGACAACTGTTCACTCCGGCCAAGCACATGGAATGTTTATAAATCATATATCCGGTAAATGGCGGGCTTTATACGAACTGCATGTCGGTAGTAATGAAAAGTATTTCGGAATAAGTTTAACAATTAAGGATAATCTCTTAATAAGGGATCTTAACAAGAAATTATCGGGTAGCTAGCGTGAAAACCTCATAAAAGAAAAGAATCCGAAAATAATTTTTTTCCTTTGAACAAATTAATTATATCTATATTGTATAAAGGGCATTATTACACATAAATGCCTCACACTAGGAGGGACAAAGTCATTACTACCAAAAATTATACTAATCATACCCAAATGCAGTTTTTCAAAGCAAGACATTTAAAAATGAATTATGTTCTGTATCACCGTGATTTCACATACAACTTGCGTCTAATGATCGTCAGCAGAACTGATTCTGAATACATCATAAATAAACCAACCTTATGTAGCGAAGACGAACAGACAACTGTTCACTCCGGCCAAGCACATGGAATGTTTATAAATCATATATCCGGTAAATGGCGGGCTTTATACGAACTGCATGTCGGGTAATGAAAAGTATTTCGGAATAAGTTTAACAATTAAGGATAATCTCTTAATAAGGGATCTTAACAAGAAATTATCGGGTAGCTAGCTATATATATATATATATATATGCACTTATACACAGGTATGTATGATTGTGTATAGGAGAATATATCACTGTAAGAAATTCCAACTTTGATTTTCATGATTTATTTACAATCCTATAATAATATATGATATGATAAGATAACATAATGAAGCGATAGAATATCAAATATCCACTCTGATTGAACTAGTACTTTCATGCATTCTTCAAGTTGTATAAAAATAGTTATTGTCTGCATCATTCCAAAGAGAAATAAAGTCTCCATAAAGTGTAAAAGTTAGAAATAATTTGTATGGTGTTAGTAACAAAATATTCTGTTAGAAATAGGATTATTATCATCGGTCTTAAATTTAATCTCGCCAGTGTAGATATGTGTGTGTATAAATATCAATTTTAAATATTTACAGGAAAGTAGCAAAAATTGATTTACATTTACAATGCCGGTTTCAAATATGACTTCAGTATTAATTTTTTACAGAAATTAGAAAAGGTTTATCCACTTATCTGAATTTTCTATTACCTCATGAAAGTTTATTGTCTCATTTTGCGGCTTTTATCGGATAAGAATACTGACCGAAGTACAAATTTTTTATAACCCGTTATGTGTTTTTTTAACGGCAGTGTCAGTATTTTCTGTCGATGTATGTTATTCGCTGTACTTTAATATCCGGAAAATAATTCCATTTTTAAGAAATTCACCATTTTTACACGACGCAAAGTAATATAAGATGAGGTGATTTGCTTAAGAACGCAATACAATTCCCTTTACGGGAATTGAAACAGCGATCTCGCTATCGCGAATGTAACACCGTTAACAGCGTGGTCATTCGCCTTGGACACCAATTATATTATTTAACATGTTATATGACATAGGTGGGACAGCATCCCAGAATCCTTCTTATCTACTAGGCGTTTTCCCGAAGCAACACCCACTGAATTTACATGGATCCCGAGAAAAATCTGAGCGTTACTCCTAAGTGATGTCTCTTGTCAGCTAACGATATGGCGTTGTATCATGTAATGATAGAAAGTCTGACGCAGAAAATTGCGTTGTTTGATGTGGTGATACAGTCTGAGAACGAGGCCAATTTTAGGTACATATCTTTGTTTGTTTTTTTGTGTTTTACTTAGGGTGTTGTTGTCGACGTTGTTGTTTGCCCTGACTGATCCTAATTTTGCACAAAGGCATTCCAATTATACCCTACTAATTATCTTTATTCAAACATTAGCAACCATGTCCTCCATTGTCTAAAATAAGAGTGTGTGATTGGAAAGAGATTTCGCAGTATCTCCAGGTGTTTGATGGAAAACATTGTAAACATATCTGCGTCACAAGCCAATGTTTCCTGATTGAGTAAAGCTATGGTCAGAGGACATCCAGTCGTCATCTTCCCATCCATTTAGTTATATAGCATTGTCTCCGGTCTCTAGGTGAGCAGGATTTTCCATGAATTCAACTGCTTCAGCACACATGCAACCACAAACCCATAGGACACTTGTGTGTAGACCACTAAATACATGCTTCCACCACCTCAGATCTGAATGCTTCGCCATCTTCCCATCCCCGCAGGACTTTCGAATGAAAAAATAAGTTGTACAGTTAAAAAGTATAGAGCTTAAATTAAAAAGATAATATTAAACAAGAATATCCAAGCAAAATAGTCGGCAATGTCTGTACACAATGCCTGTACACAAATTTACAAATTGCTTTGCAGCGTTTCTGTCGGCTATTCGCGTTCTGAGTTCCTTTCCCGCTGAAGTCCCCTTTGCGTTTCATTTCTCAGAGGTGCTGAAGTCCAATTAGTCGACTGACCACTTCCCCCACAATAACACAACCACTGGCATTCTACCTAAGCCAGAGACAACATTATATGAGCGGCAATCTAGGATTTCAGGACAAAGAATTGCTACGCGGTGTCATATGTAATCACGTATGGTTATATAAAGATGCAGCCAGATATATACATACACAAACACACACAAATATATTTGCGTGTATGTGTGTGTGTGTAAGTGTACCTGTGTGTGCTTGTGTATGTGACTGTGTGCAATTATGTACGTGTGTATATATAAGTGTGCAATTGTGTGTGTGTATATATATATTATATATATAATATATATATATATATATTATATAGGCGTAAAGCCCTGTGAGTGGATTTGGTAGACAGAAACTTAAAGAAGCCCGTCGTATATATGTATATGTATGTGCGTGTGTGTGTCTATATGTTTCTATGTGTTATTTTATTGGTCACTTTTGCCGATCCGCTATGTTAAGGGGGGGGGTGTGTTATGGTTGCTTGGAACCAAATGCTCACCGACAAATTATCGTCAGAAATTAAATAAGTTTTCTCCACTTATCTGAATATTCTATGGCCTCATATAAGTTTTTCATCGATTATTGGGATGGCGATATCTCATTTCACTAGTTACTAAAATGCAAACCCGACGAATTTCCCTCCTTTCCCAGAATATATTTCAGTTGATTGTAAATTATGCTTGTTGTTCACTGATGACAAGGCTATGATCAGAGGCGTTTCGGTCATGATCATCCCGTCGATTTACTTACTTCACAATATGTGTTGTGTTCTTTCCTTGGTTAAATCGGTAGGGTGTGAGACAATTGAATATCATTGTCTCAAATGCTTACGATAGGGCTGATAGCGCAAATGTTCAAGTAATGGACATTCACTAGTCCTGAAACCTACACCGACAATCATTATTCTAATACATCACATGATGTGGATGTTAATTTTTATAGATCTTTCCGAAATATAAGTCCGACCTTACTATCAAGATGAAGCATCAATTTATTAAATGACATCTAGGATTGAATTATTCTGCTACTAGCAGAAGAATGAAAGTGATATTCTACGTGGTTTACTCTGCATGTGTGTTTAGTATATTGTAACCTTCATGTACATGGGTTATCTCAAGTAAA
>NW_021824399.1:0-2500 GCF_006345805.1 Octopus sinensis | reverse complement strand
TATGGAGGATGAAAAGGCCCACTAGGTCACTTATTTCAGCAGAGTCGTTAGCACCCATGTGACGTCGAAGGGGGTCACAGATTTTTTGTTGATCCAGTGGGATCCGTCATAGAAAAGAAAAGTCTTACGTGCGTGGAGGATCACATCTTGCTCGGCCTCGGTGATGGTGGAGGACCTATGGCGAAGTTAATCGCATCGATCAGCAAGCTCTCGATATAGAGGCGTAGTAATCCTCGATATCCCGTTGTAGGAATCGGGTGTTGCTTTTATCTGGTAAATCCCGGAACCAGGTTATTGCCGGTGGTCCTATTCCAGAGTGGAAGGGGTGAAGCTTCACGCATTTTTGGTAAAATCCTGTCCAGGATCTTCTTGCTGACGATCCGATGTGTCAGACTTGGGGGTTAATCAAACGGACCGACGGTTTATTTTCGAAATGTCTTTGTGGTCTATATATATTCATATATATATGAATGTATATGTGAGCGTGTGTCTACATGTGTGTTGGAAATCATGCACATGTGTACGAGGCAAAACACTCACACCACACACACCACACACATATATTATATAGGTATATAAGTATATTTATATATTCATACGCATTTATATATATACACACACGCATGCGCACACACACATATAAAGGTGTATTCTTATTCTTTAAATTCCTTTACGTGTTGAAGTCATTTGCCCACGGTCATGCTGGAGCACCATATCAAAAGCCTTTAAGCCCAATAAATTGACATCAGAGCTTATTCTTTGTAAGCCAAGTACTTATTTTATTGGCCGCTTTTGCCGAACCGCAATGTTAAGGAGGGGCCTTAAAAAACTTGCTGTCAAGATATGAATGGGTAACAAACATAGTCGCAAAGACAGAAACACACATACAAACAAAACAAACTCACACACAACACACAAACACATATATGCTTCAATATATATAGATACATATAGAACGCACTTCTTTCGGTTTCCGTCTACCAAATCCACTCGTAAGGCTTTGGTCGGTCTGAGGTTATAGTAGAAGACACTTTCCCAAATTGCCATGCAGTGAAACTGAACCTGGAACTATCTGCTTGTGAAGCATGTTTCTTACCACACAGCCACGCCTATGCATATGTGTTTATGTAGAAGTCTATATATAGGATGAACAGGACAAAGAAATGTTTGAATAATAATTCTGAAGTGCATGTAACAACGTTATGGTTGCTTGGAACCAAAATCTCACCGACAAATGATCGTCAGGAACAACTTAATTGTATTAATTTGCATAGTTATAGAAAGATAGAGAGAGAGGGAAAAATAAATCATATATACATGTGTGTGTAGATACAAATGTTAAATCTTAAAAGAAAAGTAACAAAAATTGATTTACCTTTATAGAGCCGGCCCCAAATATGACTTCGGTTTGAATTTTTGACAGAAATTAAATGTTTTATCCACTTATCGGAATATTCTATTGCCTCATATAAGTTTTTTGTCTCAACCTTCCAGGTGCTATCCGAAAAGCATACTGAATGAAATACCCTGTTGTAATAATTCTCTAATTATTTTTAAAACGAGAGTGGCAGTATTTTTCTTGATGTATGTGATTGGCTAAAATTCTTTAATATCCGGAAAATAAATCCATTTTCCAGCTAGTCACCATTCCTACACGTCGAGTGTTGAAATGGTCGCTGTGCAACATAAGATGAATTGTTCTGCGCACAAAACATCACTCGTCCCAGGATCTGAAATCACGACCTTAATCACGATTTCATGTCCTCGACTTCTATTATATTACCAAAACTTTATTTTTCATATGTCCTGACAACACCCACAGAATATTCTTATCTACTTGTCGCTTTTCTAAAACAAACGCCATTGTTTTTACCGATTATTGGGATGGCGATATCTGCTCAAAAATATGACCTCATCGCTCTAGTTACTAAAATGGAAACCCGGCCAATTTTCCTCGTTTCGCAGAATATATTTCAGTTATTTGTAAAGAAGCTTGTTGTTCAATGATGACAAGACTATGATCAGAGGCGTTTCGGTCATGATCATCCCCGTCGATTTACTTACATCGCAATGTGTGTTGTGTTCTTCCGTGGTTAAGACGGTAGGGTGTGAGACAATGGAATATCATTGACTCAAATGCTTACGATAGGGCTGATAGCGCAAACGTTCAAGTAATGGACAATCATTAGTCCTGAAACCTACACCTGCAATCATTATTGTAATACATCACATGATGTGGATGTTAATTTTCATAGATCTCTCCGAAATATAAGTCCGACCTTACAATTAATTTTTGCTTAGAAACTCTGTCTCCGTTTTCAGCTTCCTTTCAGCAACCATAACCATGTCTCAATATTACTATTTCCTGCAACTATCTTTGCCAATCGACATTGCCATACATTCTCTTGTCAGTTAGATTATCTTCCTACTTTTTATTGTTTTAATTTCATTTGGCTTTTTCCTTTCCTATCTCCTACTATAACTCAGGCAAATCATAAAT
>NW_021824398.1:17500-18942 GCF_006345805.1 Octopus sinensis | reverse complement strand
GCTATCAATCGTATTAATATCCTGAGTTTGCAACTTTCGCCTACAAATGTGATGAGTCTGATCTTACAGAGCTGGCAGGATCGTTAGCATGCTGGGCGAAATGCTTAGTTCACACTCTGCCGAGGTCGACTTTACCTAAGACGAGCAAAGAAAAATTTAGAATCATAACGTTAGTTAAATACCAGTCATATGACAAATATAATGAAATAGCCTTGCGTTTATGTTAGAAACTGATGTTATAATTATTACTAGACGGTGGTGTGGCAGAATCGAACGTACGCTGGACAAAATATTTTGCGTCATTTCGTCCGTCTCTACGTTTTGAGCTGAAAAAAAACACGCCGAAGTCGATTTTGCCCTTCATCATTTCGGGGTCGATAATATAAGCACTAGTCAAATTTTGGGTCGATAACATCGATTTCCCCCTTGTGACAGAATTTGAAACCGTTATCACGAGGCGACGAACTAGCAGAATCTTGAGTGCGAGGGGAAAAAATGCATTAGCGGCATTTTGTTCATCTTCACATTCTGAGTTTAAATGCTACTGAAGTCGACTTTGCCCATCATTTTTTCGGGGTCGATAAAACAACCATCAATTGAATATTGGGGTCAATAGAATTGACTAATACCTGCGCCCAAAATTGCTTACTTTCTTTGTGCCAATATTTGAAGTCATTATTATTACTCTTTATATGGCGGCGAGATGGCAGAATCGTTAGCACGCAGGGCGAAATGCCTAGCCGTATTTCGTCTGCCGTTACGTTTCCCCTTTTCGGGGCAGATAAAATAAGTAGGAGTTGAACACTTGGGTCGATTTAATCGACTCATCCCAACCTCCTCCAAGCTGCTCTTGTAGTTAGCAAAAATTCGAAATATTGTTATACTCCTTATTTAAGCGACAGTTTGATAGATTCTTTAGCAAGTCGGACAAAATGCCTCGCAGCATTTTTAGAATCCCTAGTTCAAATTACGCCGAGGGCGACTTTGTCTCTCAACTTCTCAGGATCAATAAAGTAAGTACCAGTTGCGCACTGAGGTTCATGTAGTCGACTTACCCACCGAGGTTGCTGGACATATGCCAAAATTTGAAAACAATATTAATATTATTGACTGTAATTGTGTAGTAATTTGTAAAAATTTCCTGCGATAATTTTCACCCCAAGAATTCTTTCAGTTTGACTACATAAATTCCAAGCTATCGGAGTTAGATTGATAACAGCAATAATTTCTTCGTAACTGCTTAAGTATTTTTTCACCAAGATTACATTGTGGAAAACACAAAACACACACACACGCACACACACACACACACACAAACACAAACACACACTGGCGCACACGCGCACACACATACATACATGCACACGTACATGTGTGTGCGCGTATGCATACGTATATACAAGTGAATACATATATTCGTTATTTAAGATTAACACTTGTAC
>NW_021824398.1:0-15000 GCF_006345805.1 Octopus sinensis | reverse complement strand
ATAGCGAAAAAATGCATTAAAATGGAAAAAATGATGGTAAATTATTTTTAAAATCGTAGACTCATCGTAGACGTGCGCTAATACCCAGAAGGGTTCGAATATGAATCACGACTATAAGATACCCGCCTTCGGTTACACTGCACCGCAAAATGTGGGAGTAGTTAGGAATCTAAATCGTAGGAGACAGACACACAACTTCACTTTTATATATAAAGATATCACCGAGCGCTTTATTGAGTCTTCATATAAATATAAACTTATCGACCTTCGTTACGTTCAAATTTCAAATTTCGACGAGGTCAGCTTTGCCATTCATCCTTTCAGATTCGATGAAAGAAGTACCAATTGCACACTGGGATCGATGTAATCGATTTACATCCTTCCCCTAATTCCAAGCCTTCTTCCTATAGTAGAATGTATATAAAAATAAATTTATTATTAGTTGAGCATCAGCTTTTCGAAGCAGGTTCACGGAAGAAAAGTAGGACAAAAACGGTTTTATCGATCGCATTCACACCTGGAATCGATTTTTGTAATTTTTTCAAGACTTATACACGCCCTGATACCGTCGGTATCTACATATCAAATTTGAGTGCAATCGGATGGAGGATGCTTGAGATCCTAGAAAACACACACACAGACACACACAAAGAATTTTAAATAATAGATTATATAGCAGGGAGATTGTTTGTATTTATCTTACGGCAATATTTCTTTTTATGGTGATATTGCGTAACATATTGCTATTGAAGGGATTAACCTCGATGGCATATTTAGGCAACTGCTGAAGGCGGCGAGCTGGCAGAAACGTTAGCAAGCCGGGCGAAATGCGTAGCCGTATTTCGTCTGCCGTTATGTTCTGATTTCGAATTCCGCCGAGGTCGACTTTGCCTTTCATCCTTTCGGGGTCGATTAAAAAAGTACCAGTTACGCACTGGGGTCGATTAAATAAGAACCAGTTACGCACTGGGGTCGATCTAATCGACTTAATTCGTTTGTCTGTTCTTGTTTGTCCCCTCTGTGTTTAACCCCTTGTGGGTAGTAAAGAAATAGGTATCTCGTTAGCCGCTACGTTCTGAGTTCAAATTCTCCCGAGGTAGGTAACATCGACCTCAGTACTTGACTAGTATCTATTTTATCGACCCCGAAAGGTTGAAAGGCAAAGTCGACCACTGTGGAATATAAAGTGGAAAGGTAAAGATAGATGAAATGCCGCTAAGCATTTTGCCCGGTGTGCTAACGATTCAGCCAGCTCGCCGCTTAAAAACATTTATAACAAGAGCACTCAGAGAGCGCAAACCTCCACCAAGGCAACAGCAACGACCTCTCAACGATTAGCCTGAGATGATTTTTAAAATGAAAATATCTTTAAATAAACTCGACTGCTCTCACAA
The DNA here is from genome assembly GCF_006345805.1 of Octopus sinensis. Classification (NCBI taxonomy): domain Eukaryota; kingdom Metazoa; phylum Mollusca; class Cephalopoda; order Octopoda; family Octopodidae; genus Octopus; species Octopus sinensis. The sequence continues at coordinate 13,606 of NW_021824398.1, read as the reverse complement.
ACGATAATACTAAAAATGAACCCGGCCGCTCTCAAAAATTAAGTAAAAGGAAAACAGAAAAATAATCCAGAATCCTAGTCTTAAACTCGATCGATCCCTAAATCTAATCCATTTGTGCCAGTCACAAAGGCAAGTTTCATCCGAATCCATCCAGCGGTTCTTGAGATCTCTTGTCCACAGACAAATAAACATACCTTCGCCTTCACTAAGGCAGAGGTAATTAATAATAATAATAATAATAATAATAATAATAATAATAATAATAATAATAATAATAATAATAATATAAAAAGAGGGTATCTAAATTTATATAATAATATATGATCTTCAATTTTAGAGACAATAGAGTGTGATTTCAGGGAGATGTTGCTGCTATTTCTACCATGTCGAATGAATGACCCGATAGAAATAACAGCCACAACGATATTCCTTCACTGGACTGTATATAACATTTTGTACACCAATGATGTCATCTCGCTCAACATGCATATACTGAGACATTTATTGGTGTTTTTAGTATACGTTGGTGTAATATAACGGATAGTTTCTTATTCTTAGATGTTAGGTATCCAACTGAAGAACAGAGAATTTTCCAAGTGAGTTCTTCGGCTTTTATACTCTGTACATGTCCGTCTCACTGAACACGTCAATGACGAAGCTGTAATAAATTGTGGCTTTGTACTTTTCTATGAATTTATTTCTTCGTCTGTCCATGCAGATCGCTGCAAATGTGGTTGGGGTGGTTTAGCATGTGCTCAGTCATAATGGAATAGAGTTCTGTTCAAAAGCATTCACACAGTGACTAAATGCACCTTATTATTTTTGGTTTTGTATTTTTCTTTTCTTTTTTTTCTTTTTTTTTTTTTTTTTGGTCTTTCCTTTCTGAAGACAGTGTACATCTAGAACTTTATTACATACTGTATTTAACGGCATAAAAGACGCAAGACCATTTCAGACATATACTTTTGGGTTGTCCGGAAAGTTCGTGTCGAATTTTAAAGGAAAGATAAAGGTCAATAAGTACTTGCCATTACATTTTTAATCAACTAAATATGAACCATTTTGTTGCACAATGCGTCTCCATCTTTCCTTTAACTTAAAAGTACCCTCTTCCCAGAATTGAGATGGTTTCATGGCAAAGAATTCATCAAGGTATCTTACGTCATCCAAGGAATTGAAATTTTTACCATTAAGACTATTTCTGCAGAGACCTGAATAATTGGGAATCCGAAGGAGCAATATCTGGTGAATATGGAGGGTGGGGTAGCACACCCCAGCCGAGCTGCAGCAATTATTGTCTGGTTCCCAAAGCATCAAATGCCGAAAATGAGCTTTCTTATCTTTCATTTTAAAGGGATACAGAATTAACACAGGCTATAGGAACATAAACCTCCCTCCACGAAAAGATAGCTTAAACTGTGCTCTAAATGGAGGTGTAGTCAAATTCTATTTTATGGACTCAACCATGTTCTAAATTAAGTCGAAATGTAAGCTACTATAAATCGGCACAAACTTTCCAATAATTTCTGCAACGCATATTCAGAGAGAAAAAATTAGTACATTAAAGCTTGTAATATTACGTTATAGGTACGTGGGGGAGGGAATCTTCCAATATAGGATTCAGGATATTTTAGAGAAGAATATGCAGCTGATTTGCCATCAAATGTGTCCTTCATTTTTCAAGATAATTAAATGTTATGTGAAGTAGATTTGGTTGCTATAAAAATTAGGTTAGATAATCCTTTTGACTATAGGCACAAGGAAGCAAGTAAAGGGTGGGGTTGGGGGGTTGGGTTCAGTCGATTACATCAACCCCAGTACTCAGCTGGTAGTTAGCTTATCGACCTCCGTAAGGATGAAAGGCAAAGTCGACCTTGGCGGAATTTGAACTCAAACAGTAAGCATTGACGAAATGCTGATAAGAATTTTGCCCGGCAGAGGAATTATCATCGGATCTGGCGCATTTTGTCAGTCGGAAAAGTTTGACTCTGTCCGGTGGAAACCTAGGAAAATTAATTTATATCGATCCACCATGTCGAATATACCCATTTTATTGAATTACGTTTAAGTTCAACTGGCTGAGTATTCTACAGATATGTGTATCCTTAACTTAATTCTCATTCAATATCAGGTGACAAATTGCCTGTCAAGGCTGACACCTTCGATCAAAGGTGCAATTTATTCGACGGACTCCTATACAGTTTCTGTCTACCCAGTTTTATTCATAATATATGGGTCGACCGAAACTGTAGAAAATGTGACTTGCCCAAGATTTCATGAAATAGACTTGAAGACCGCAACACGTGGCTGCAAAGGAACCTTCTCAACCATTCGTCTATGCTGCGCCTACAAATAAAGCTGTGTGTGCTCGCGTGTGTGTGTGTGTGTATGTGTGTGTGAGTAAATGTGTGCATAACACTTTTTATATAACACAATGTATACGTGATATAGTCGTTGCACATTCATCCGACGAATGCCCAGGATATATTTCGTAACATAAAATTTAATTTACCGAAGTATAACCAAGATGGCAATGTCTATATTAAAAATTTCACTCTATCTGATATTTTGTCTCACATGAGATACTGTTGTGTATATGTATATATAGATATATGTATGTATGTATGTATTTATGTATATCATTGCTTGTTTTTTTTTTTCCGTCAAACAGTATACAAAAACAATTTCACGTTAAAAAGAAGCGTATCGTAAGACTTTTTTGGGATAATGTTCTGATGAAGTGTAACGAATTTTCAGTCAACTTTTCGTCTTGTAAAGTTTTGAGGACAACAGCAGCAGCGACAGCAGCAACAGCAGCAACTGCATCGACGACAAAAATAACAACAACAATGGCTTCAAAACCAACGTCAAACGATAAGAGCATTGCAAGCAAAAACATGGACATGTACACACACGCAGACAGACGCCCACTCTCTCACACGCATGCGCACACACACATGCTCACATGAATAAATATATTTGCATATATATGTTAATCTATATCAATATATAGGTATATATGTATATATATATATATATATATATGTACACATATATATACATACATATATATATATATATATGTAGTTATATATGTGTGTATATGTGTGTATTTATTTGTGTGTGAGTGCTGTATGCATATACGAGCATAATTCCGGATGTGCATGAACATAAAACTACATCAATATATTTTATTCAACGCTACTTACATAAATAGATGTATGAACATACATAGATATACATATACATACGAATATGAATATATATTATATATATATATATATATTATTATAATATATGTGTGTGTGTGTGTGTGTATTTGTGTGCGCACATAGATACATGAGAGGGTTTGAGAGACTTTTTTTGCACATATTTGTGTATATGTATGTATGTATATGTATATATATATATATATATTATATATATATATATATATATATATATATATATATAGATATATATATATATATATATATATATATATATATATATATATATACAAACATTTATGTATGCGTATATGTTTATCTCTGTTATGTGCTTAAGCATTAACTCTTCAAACGTAACGGCGGCCATATGCCTCGTGAGAATCAACGCCGATCAACACCCACAGCATCGCTCAATAATAATAATAATAATAATAACAACAACAGCAGCAACAACAACAAGTAACTTAAATTTGATATCACATTTTTTCACACAAAATTATCGCTCTGGTTTCTGAACCTCCAGACCTAATGCATCATTAATTTAACCGTCTCTACTGAATACAATATCACTCAACACTGGACGACTCGTGCATAATCCACATCCTAATAATAAAAAAAAATAATAATAATAATAAAAATAATAATAATATAATAATAATAATAATAATAATAATAATAATAATAACAACAACAGTAATTACTGCTATAGCAATCAACATGTACGCATTTGCCTTAGCATGCTTCAGTTTCCACCGATATTTGAAACACATGTGTGATGATATCCCTCATTCTATGCTCTCTCTCTTTCTCTCCCCTTTTACACACACACACACACACATGCATATATGTGGTTCGCGTGCACATGTTCAAACCATATATTCGCTCAAACACATACATATATACATACACACACGCACACACATATATATGCATCTCTCTCTCTCTCTCTCTCTATATATATATATATATATATATATAATATATATTTATCTTTCTATCTATCCATCTATCTATCTATCTATCTATCTATCTATATAATATATATATATATATATATATATATATATATTTAGACCCCTTCGGTCATGAATGACCATGGGATTGCACCTAGAAAATTACCCTCCTAGACACAAGTCCGGGCAAGGTTGTTTATGGAAGGCCAGCAGTCGCCCATGCATACCAGCCTCCCCTCTCCACGCCACAGTGTTATCCACCAAGGGAAAGACAAAGGTCGATACAGTTTGGCACCCATGACGTCGCAACTCATTTCTACAGCTGAGTGAACTGGAGCAACGTGAATAAAGTGCCTTGCCAAGACACCAACACGCAGCCCGGTCCGGGATTCGAGCTCACAACCTCACGATCGTAAGCTCGACGCTCTAACCACTGAGCCATCACACACACACACACATAAAGATAAGTATGCCCACGCAAAACACACCCACACATAAATAATAGTTGTTTTACGTTCCTGCTTGCTCTGTGTGTGCGCGATTACAAACAGAATGCTCACAACAGGGACAGCCAACTCGTGGAATTAATGTGCAAGTGGCTGAGCACTCCACAAACATGTGTACCCTTAACGTATTTCTCAGGGAGATTCAGCGGAACGCCGAGTGTGACAAGGCTGGTCCTTTGAATTACTGTGCAACAAATTTTTGCCTGCTTAATGCACTGGAGCAAAGTAAAATAATGTACCCTCCTTAAGGACCCAGCGCGCTGCCAGGAAGGGAATTCACTCCCTTACCATCAGGAGCTAAATATCCTAACCACAAAATCACGCACCTTCATTTTCTTTATGCACAGACATGGCTACAAGATTAAAATTATTTCCTCACAATCAAGTGGTTCGCAGTTTAATCATATTGCGTAGATTTTTGGTATGTGTTAAAGCCCAAACCTAGCTAAGGCCATTGCTATCTGTTTTAGGTTGTCAGGTAAATTCGACAGCCATTTTTCTCTATACTTATTTTAGTCTTTTCCAGAGTTATGTGAATTAACAAGAAAAATATTTCTATCGTTGAGCTTTGCATCTTTTGCTTTTGTAGTTCTATTCCTCCTATACAGCTTTTCTTCATCGATTTTGAAAGTTGAATAAATTTACCCTCTATTCAGACATACCAAGGGAGTGCCAAAAAGAATGACAAAAAGATAAAAATACGAATGAATTCACCTGAGAACACTATATATATATATAGATATATATATATATATAATAAATATTAGGGAATAAATCCAAATTTACAGGGAAAAAATCAGATTTAGGATTAAATCCAATTTTATAGTAAAATATTATAAAATATTATTAGAGACAAAACCACTATTTTGCAAAACAAACAAGGAAAGACTTAATCAATACATAAAATTTTAATAAATAGTCAAAAAAACCGCCACAAATTAAAATGAGGGGGAAAAATTGGATATTAATTTAATAAAACCAACTTAACACCAGTGGTTTAGCATATTAAAAAACTGAGGTTCAGTAAATAGTATTACATACATATAAATGGGATTACCACTATGTGGACACCCTAACGCTAGAAGTAGATCTGCTATGGTCTTACCGCTAAGAATTGTTCTCTAGAAAATTTAGCAAACGTAAGCGAGCAAGACAAATGAAAAGTAACTTTTATATATATATATATATATATTATATATATATATATATATATACATATGAGTGTGTGTGTGTGTGTGTGTGTGGTAGTGGCATACTTTACAATGTGATTTGATTTGCCTGATTCTTAAACCATAAGGCAGTTATGACCGATGAGCACATCTATTATTTGAAATTTCCTGCAAGCAGCCATCTTGGGTTTTCTATAACCACAAGCGATAATAACTGTATTTGGTAGAGTTCAACATTTGCTTTTCATCATTTCGAGATCCCTAAAAACTATTGTGCTCGTCAAGCACAGGTTTCATTTAATATTTTTTAAAACCTTATATATGTAATAATATTCGTTCACATTTTAGGACAAGAGCAAGACTCTCGGGGGAGTAGGTAAGAAATTACATCAACTTCCTATTTCAAGCTGGTACATTATTTTATCAACCCCACCAAGGCTGAAAGGCAAAGTCGACCTCAGGGGAATTTGAAATCAGAACATAAAGACGGACGAAATATCGCTAAGTATTTTGCCCGGCGTGCTAACGATTCTCCCAGCTCGCAGCCTTTAAAACAGTATATATTAAACTCTTACAGTATATATAAATTCGCACACAAACATGCAAACACAGAAATGTGCATTTATGTGCATGTATATATATATATATATATATATATATATATGTATGCTGTGTGTGTATATATATATACATATGTATGTATGTGTGTATATATATATATATATATATGTATATATATACATATATATATATATATATATATATATATATATATATATATATATATATATATATATATATATATATATATATATATATATATATATACATATTCAGTGTACATTTAAACACATAAGATGTGACCATCATAGAACACCTAGCATGCTAGAAGTAATAGCCAAAATCCAAACCACTATTAGGGATAAATTTCGAAGGTGGATTTGAAAAATTAATATATATATAAGCACGAGGCATATACTGTATTGCCTCGTAGTTATATGTTAATCTTTGCATACCTGCTGAAGAAAGTTCCGCCTAGCAAATTATCTTATTTGCTAATTTAAAGTTTGAAACCATGGTCGAGGAGGTGGATGGTAAATGTTTTTATTTTTCATTCCCTTCGAAATTTATCTTAATAGTGGTTTAGATTTTGGCTACACCTTCTAGCATGCTAGCTGTCCTATGAGAGTCACCTCTTAAGTATTTAAATGTACACAGTATTTACATGAACAATATACAGTCTATTGACTAGTTTTCTACATGCTACGCTACTGGGAGTAAATAAACTTCCAAAACTTCTTCCTACCCTGATTGAGATAGGGGTTGTAAATGCAACCCTCCATGGGATAACATATATCCAATATACTGCTAGTGAAGTACCCAACAAAGTTAATACATAAATGTTACTGATTGCGATGCAATCAATTCATTTACTGCATTATATGGGCAAGGTAAAATGATTTACCACAAATTACTAATACAAGATAAGAAAATGGAGAAATACATCCAAATCAAGCAAAACATACACATCCATATCTAACCCTAAACCCACACATCAACACAGAAACTCACACACACATGCACGTGTGGTGTGGTGGAGGTCGGGCGGCTCTCAATTGACCAACCGTGAGGAAGATAATGATAATTTTAAATTCAAATCCAATAGTGTATTTATGTCATAAGGAAAATTACTAAATGGAACCCGAACATATAACCGCTCTGGATCCTAACGTAAGCGTTATTAATAATATTATGAATGATAATAATGGTAACATTAATGGTATTGACAACAATAATGATGCTAACTTTAATGACACTTTAGAAATTAGTATGAAGTAATATAATGTATTATTGACTATGTATATTTGCATCTAGGTACTAACTTATGTATGTTTATTATTACAATATTAAGTCGATAAACTGAGACATTGAATGTGGAACACATATATATGTTTACTAATTTATACTTGTAAAGCAATACTTATGCGTATGAAAGAATAATATATAATATATATATATATATATATATATATATATATATATAGATAGATAGATAGATAGATGATAGAGTAGAGAGAGAGATTAGATAGATATAGATAGATAGATAAAAATGTGCCTTCCTTTCCGGGGCATTGATGAACACACACAAATATATATATAAACCCTAGCATAATATGTTCTCTCTCACTATTATGATCAAGAAACTTAAAGAGAGAAATATCAGAAAATATTTGATGTACAAAAATAAGAAAACGCATGAAACGACAACACAAAATTGTCTTTGCCTCTCTCCATATTGAGGTTAAGGAAATGAACTCACGATTGTCATATGGTCATTTCGATTCCGTGCCTAGGCGTTGCCTTGTGTTTGTTCTTTGGCAAAACACATGCGCACACACACACATGCACACACACACCACACACACACACACACACACACACACACACACCACACACACACACACACACACACAAACACACATACACTCTCATATGTTTGTGCGCGCGCATGCATATGTGTGTATGTACATGTCACTGACCCCTTTTGCATACATACACGCACACACACACACACACACATATATATATATACGCATATACATATTAGTTTTAGATACATGAACATGCATATACACAGATACACATTTAAACACGGCATATATATATATATATATATATATATTATATAATGTTAATACATAATGCATACATACATACATACATACATACATACATACATTCATCCATATATATATATATATATATATATATATATATATATATATAATTTGTATATGAATGCAGGGAGCTGGAGCGCGCATTTGAGATTGTATTTGTCATTGTATGTGTGTGTGTCACAGTGTGTGTGTGTGCGTGTGGATGCGTGCGTGAATGAATCAATGCGTGTGTATTCTATTCTTGTGAGAATATTTATATATTTACACATATATTGACCTCGGCTGTCCAACAGCTTAGCAGGGGACTCGTTCTCTATTAATCACTGATATCGCAAGGGAACAGCCATCCATGCATACAGCAACAGTTGGCCGGAAGTTAATGGAATCCTAGTTAAAGCTTGATGTTCAATTGTTGTTTTGCTGATTCAAATATTCAATGCGCGTCACCATCACCACCACCACTACCGCCATCATCATCATAGCATCATGAACATCATCTTCATCATCATCATCATCATCAACCACCACCATCTTCATCATCATCACCACCATCATCGCTATCATCATCATCATCATCATCATCATCACCATCATCATTATCACAATCATCTTCATCATCATAATCATAATCATCATCACAATCATCATCCTCACCACTATCATCATCATCACCATCATCATCATTATCACCACCACCACCATCATCGCTACCATCATAATCATCATTATCATCATCATCATCATCATTGTCATCACTGCCATCACCATCACCACCATCAATAGCAACATCATCATTATTATCATTACCTTCGCCTTCATCATTGACACCTGTCATCTCCATGCCTCCTTTATTATACTCTCCACCACCACCACCACCACCACCACCACCATCACCATAACAACCACCACTACCATCCACTAACATCATCACCACCGCCACTACCACGACCATCATCATCATCAACATCATCGTCATCATCAACGTCATCATCATCAATATCATCATCATCAACAGGAACGATATTACATACATCAACGTCGAAAGGAACAATGGCAATAAGAGATTTTCTTATGCATTCGTTCAATCTGAAAGGATCAGCAGAAATCAAACGTTCAATCTCTCTCAGTGGTTTGCAACCGTTTTTTACTTGGGGATCCTTTTGATTAAAATTTCACTCTCGAGGTCCCCCATCACCATTTGAAGTTTTAATGCTAATTTTATAGAAACTTCTTTCAAAATTCTTATTGTGCTTTTCATGCATTAACTTGTATAGAACTATAAATATTAACGACAGAGGCATTATTAACAGCAACAGGTAATATTCATCCCCACTTAAACCTGGGTGTTCTGCATTTTATTCCAGAAGCCTATATGGGTGTTTCACTCCTGGTATCTGCCACAGTATAGTTTGTTCTAACAAGAACATCTACGTTTAAATGTGGATAAATATTACCTCTCAGTAAGTATTAATTCTACCTTTGTGGCTTATATATATTTTCTAACAAGCTCACTGTCTAATAGCGACCCCATTTCCTGTTCTGGCATTGTTTTCTTATATATCACTGGTAGGGAGGTGAGTCGCTGCTATCTCTAACGGTCGAGCGCCTGCCACCAATGACATCGAGGAAGGTCGAAATCCTGTGATCTGATGATCTCGACGTTGGAGTTGATAGGGATTTACCTCCCCGCTAGTAATATAAACAAGCTTACGTTTTGCACCAAAAGCCTATATGAAAGTTTCACTCATGGTTTCTGCCGCAGTAAGCTATATGAAACCTTTTCATGTGGTATCTACTGCATGGATGTTTTAACAGAACATCCATGTTTAAGTGGGAAAATATCACCTCTTGGTTGAACTATGTAAAACATTAGAGAAAACTAGAAAATTACTTGGAGAGCGCAGACCTCCGCCAAGTTCATTTTAAGATAGATACGCGAGTAAAATTACTAATAGAGAAACGAAAATAAGCTTTGGAAACAGCAACGCCACCATAGGTTACGTGGAAACGATGCACGTGTTTTAAAGGGAGATAATCACAGAACGTAATATTGTAATACTTCATGTAAAGTAAATATAACAAATGTGGAGGCGCGTGGCTTAGTGGTTGGAGTGTCAGCATCATGATCATAAGATTGTGGTTTCGATTCCTGGACCGAGTGACGCTTTGTGTTCTTGAGCAAAACACTTCATTTCATGTTGCTCCAGTCCACTCAACTGGCAAAAATGAGTAACCCTGCGATGGACTGGCGTCTTGTCCAACTGGGGAACACATGCGCCATTGAAACCGGGAAACCAGGCCCATGAACCTGGCTAGGCTTTAAAAGGCCGCATTTATTTGTATTTTAAATATAACAAATGAAAAATCCTTCAAGAATCCATAAAAATTCCCGGATCACTACCAAAATTTCATCTTCTGTTCCTTGTGTCTGAAAGGAGGAAGAAAGACAAAATCGACCCCGATGGAATTTGAAATCACAACGTAAAGACGTACGGAATGCTGCTGAGCATTTCGTCCGGCGAGCTAACAATTCTGCAAGCTCAAATAATAGCAGGAAAAATAATATGAACAAGAACGATAACAATAACGACAAAAACAACATTCAAAGCAACGATAATAAATGTAATATTGGTTTCAAATTTTGGCACAAGGCCAGCAATTTCATAGTGGGTGGTAAATCGATTACATCGAACCCGATGCTCACCTGCTTCTTATTTTATCAACCCCGAAAGGAGGAAAGGCAAAATCGACTTCAGCAGGATTTGAACTCAAGGGGGGAAGACGGTCGAAATGATGCTAAGAATTTTGCCTAGCGTGTTAACGATTCTGCCAGATCGCCACCTTAGTGTATGGTAAGATTAGCTTCATATTTTGGCACAAGGCCTGAAATTGCGAGGCCATAGATAAGTCAGTTATATCGACCTTAATGCTCAACTGGTACTAATTTTATCGACCCCGAAAGGATGAAAGGGAAAGTCGACCTCGGCAAAATTTGAACTCAGATCATAAAGACGGACGAAATACGGCAAAAAAATTAGTACGATGTGCTAACGAATCTACCAGCTCACCGCCTCAAAGCGACAACAATAATAACAGAAACAACAGCAGCAATTACAAATATAACAGCAACAACAAAAATATTATTAACAAAGAATATAAGAATTTCAGGAATAAGAACAATAACAACAATATTAACAACAACCGTAACATTTACAAACATTACAGCAATAACAACACCAACATTAACATAAACAACACCTACAACAACAATAAACTGTAGCAGTGAAACACCGACCATCGTCAACACATCCGTAGTGACATTCCTATTGTAACCACTAATCACCCACAAACACTTGAAATTCAGTTAGAACTGCAACAATCCCAGTAAACCTAAGCCACCCTACCGCAATCACCACCACGGCCACCACCACCACCAACACCACCACGGCACTAACTCTGCCTGCTGACATGCCATCATTTTTGCTTCATTTGCTTGTCATCAATCAAGAAGGCATCCACTTCACTAGAATTCTTACACTTAGATACACACACACACGCACATGTGTACATAGAAACACATACACACACTTACGCACACATATATGTATATATGTAAATACATTCATATATTCATGCATATATACGCCTTTGTATAAAACTTATATATGCACATGTACATACATATATATCCGCATACATATCTATACACACAAATATATATATATATATATTATATATAATATATATATATATATATATATATATACTCATGTATATCCATACTTCTATAAACGTTCATACACATATACTGGTACACACATAAGGTTACGACGGCAAATGTTCTAGATGATCCGATTAACAGAACAGCCTAATCGTGAGCTTAACGTGCAAGTGGCTGAGCACTCCACAGACATATACATACATACACATATATATATGTGTGTGTGCGTGTGTGTGTGTGTGTGTGTGTGCGTGTGTGTGTGTGTGTATGTAGTCATCTATTTGTGTATGACTTTGTGTCTGTTTTTCTTCCAATACCGCTTGACACCGATGTTGGTGTGTTTCCGCCCCTATAACTAAGAAGTTCGGCAAAAGAAACCCATGAAATAAGTTCTGGGTTTTAAAAAATGTCTCAGGCTCGATTTGTTCCTCTAAAATGTTTCAAGGCCGTACCCCAGCATGGCAGCAGTCAGTTGATTGAAACAAATAAAAGACAGAATTTAAAAATAAATATATATATATATATATATATATATATATACTCGCATAACACATAATGTGTATCTATACATATATACTATATATATATATTATATATATATTATCTATATATAACTACATACATACATACATACATCATATATATATATATATATATATTATATATATCATATATACATACATAAATACAACCACACACGCATATATATATATATTTATGTTGTCTGTATGTATGTTTATATGTACATTTGTCTGTATGTACGTATGTATGTATATGCATATATGTGTGTAATAAGAGAACAGAACATGGGCTTGAGCTTGATACTACTTCCATTGAGTTTCATATTTCTTTATGTTATCTGTTACGTATGTTTCAGTACCCGCTACTGAAACACACGTAAAAAATGAAAGGAGTACCATCAATTAAATGAATACAAAGTTCAGGCCCACGTTTTTTCTCTCTTGCTTTATATGCATACCTTGTCTACTTAATGGTATCGTCTTGCTAATTCAGCGCTAATGATTTGGTTATGGCACCTGAAATATATTCGTCAGATATATAGTTGCCACATATTTGGATCTTGATGGGTTTTATTTGAAACACAACGTTAGAGATTTGCAAGAATGGTTGCACCTCTTACACCAACTCTAGGAAGATCACAAACTTGGTTGACTCCATCATTCACAATATTGAAACACACCCGTATGTATGCATGTGTGTATGTATGTATGTATTCACACACACATACATACACACACACATCACACACACACACGCACGCACACACACACGTACATACTCTCGTAAGTAGAAGGGCGGACGGATTGAGGAATGGATCTATAGGTGGACACATGGATAGAGATAAATAA
>NW_021824397.1:12500-17500 GCF_006345805.1 Octopus sinensis | reverse complement strand
GCGAAGAGACCAGATAAGATGCACTTTACAAAGATAATCTTTAAGTGGAACAGTAAAAGCATGCAAAATTTTGCGAAAGATCAACAAGATGCAGGCGTGGCTGTGTGGTAAAAAAATTTCCTGATCAACCATATGGTTCCGGGTTCATTTCCATCGTCTGGTACCTTATGCCAGCAAGAGGCTTATACGATAGCGCCCTCGTGGCGATTAACTTTTTAAGATTCAGATTACTCTATGAAGTATTGTTTATTCCTTCTCTAGCCATGCCTGGCTCATAAGGGCCGGTTTCCCAGTTTCCTTGGCGTATAGGTTCCCCATCTGGACGGGACGCCGGTCCGTCGCAGGTGAGCTGCAAAATACAGGATGAAAGAGTGAGAGAAAGTTGTGGGCGAAAGAGTCAGCAGAAGTTTCGCCATTACCTTCTGCCGGAGCCGCGTGGATCTTGGGTGTTTCGCTCATAAACACACACATCACCCGGTCTGAGATTCGAACCCGCGATCCCTCGACCGCGAGTCCTCTACTCTAACCACTAGGCCATGTGCCTCCACCTACCAAGTATAATGCTTCTTTATTTACAGTGCTTTCGACTTATCAAACATTGTTTGGTAGCCCTGAGATTTCAATGACATCATTGTTTTATTTTTAGACTGACATTGTAGGACATGTGTGATGGGCCTGATCTGGTCAGTTAGGACATAAAACAGATAGAAATTTGGGCCTGGTATGGCTGGTTTAAATACTAAAAGATTAAAGCGTTCTGAGTGAATTAGAGAGAAAATGAATGAGGCTCGTCGTATATAAAATATGTCTGCAATGGCCCATTGGTTAGGGCAGCGGACTCGCGGTCCTTGGATCGAGGTTTCAATTCCCAGACCGGGCGTTGTGAGTGTTTATTAAGCGAAAACAGCTAAAGCTCCACGAGACTCCCGCAGGTGCAGGTGGCGAACCCTGCTGTACTCTTTCACCACAATTTTTTTCTCAATCTTTCTTCCTTTTTCTGTTGTATCCGTATTTAAAAGGGCCAGCCTTGTCACAATTTGTGTCACGCTGAATCTCCCCGAGAACTACGTTAAGGGTACACATGTCTGTGGAGTACTCAGCCACTTGCACGTTAATTTCGCAAGCAGGCTGTTTCATTGATTAGATCAACTGGAACCCTCGTCGTCGTAACCGACAGAGTGCCACGAATATATATGTATATGTGTGTATGGGGGGGGGTGATTGTATTTATACCCCGCCGAAACTGCTTGACAACCGATGTCGGTTCGTTTGTGTGTCTATGTTTGTCCCCTCAACATCGCTGGACAACCGATGCTGGCGTGTTTACGTCCCCGTAACTTAGCGGTTCGGCAAAAGGCACCGATAGACTCAGTACTAGGCTTCCAAAGAATGGGTTCTGAAGTCGATTTGCTCGACTAATGGCGGTGCTCCAGCATGGCCGCAGTCAAATGACTGAAACAAATAAAAGAGTAAAAAGAGTAACGACTACACATCGTTATTGTTTTCCAAATTCTTGCGGTGGAACTTGGCTTCATTATTAGAAAATCAGTTCCTTACTAGGAAGAATTCCAATAATTTGGTATTTTAAATACACATACACACGCGCGCTCACACACACAAATACAAATATAGATGTACACAAGCACACATACATACATACATACACACATACATACATACATACATACATACATACATACATACATACATACATACATACATACATACATACATACATACATACGAGACAGCTGCATCCTCGTTACACGAGAGAAGCCATTGCCAAGAAACTTACTGAAACGATCATAATTGTTACCATGTTATGCCCTTATTTAATTTTTAAGCCCGGCCAAGCTTTTACACATTTTATTACATACTAGACAACTGTGCTGGCTGGCAGGAGAAACAAGTGCCAGCATATGCACTCCCTTAACATGTCTTTTTAGAGCTCCAACTGAGAGGCACACCCTTCCACACTTTACACACGTTCTGTTATGAATCTTAATAGCCACATCATTGTTTATCATGGGGTGATTTCTATAAGAATTTTGATGGCGCACCAAGCCTGCACGACTCAATCACCTCCGCATACAAACATACATACATACATACATACCATACATACATACATACATACATACATAGGCGCAGGAGCGGCTGTGTTGTAAGTAGCTTGCTAACCAACCACATGGTTCCGGGTTCAGTCCCACTGCGTGGCATCTTGGGCAAGTGTCTTCTGCTATAGGTCCGGGCCGACCAATGCCTTGTGAGTGGATTTGGTAGACGGAAACTGAAAGAAGCTGTCGTATATATGTTATATATATATGTGTGTGTGTATATGTTTGTGTGTCTGTGTTTGTCCCCCCCCCCAGCATTGCTTGACAACCGATGCTGGTGTGTTTACGTCCCCGTCACTTAGCGGTTCGGCAAAAGAGACCGATAGAATAAATACTGGGCTTACAAAGAATAAGTCCCGGGGTCGATTTGCTCGACGAAAGGCGGTGCTCCAGCATGGCCACAGTCAAATGACTGAAACAAGTAAAGAGTATATAAAAATACCCTTTTGCTGATGTTGAAATTCCAATGAAAGAGCTTTGGATCTAAGTTAGAAACCAGTTCTTCTCTGTTGACAAGAAATTTTGAAATAAACTGAATAATGACATACATGCATAGATAGATACATACACATCAAAACTTCTATCAATTAAAAAGCTACCCTGCTCATGCGAATACCTTTTCGAAAATGAAAGAGAAAAAAGGATAACTAAGAATACATACTTCGAAGCATTCAGTTTCCATAACCAAATTATAAATTCACATTTATACAAAAAATAATCGGTGCCCTTGGTTTTGTGAGTAAATGCTTCTTTGATAACCTAGAAAATATGGTGTTTTCTGGAAAAGAAGTCAGCCAGTTAATGCACGCATTACAAATACAAACTGTAATCTGAACAAGGTAAATCTCCAGGACTCTCTTTCTCTCTCTCTCTCTCTCTTCCTCTCTCTCTCCCCCTCTCTCTCTCAATATATATATATATAGGCGCAGGAGTTACTGTGTGGTAAGAAGCTTGCTCACCAACCACATTTTTCCAGGTTCAGTCCCACTGCATGGCACCTTGGGCAAGTGTCTTCTACTATAGCCTCGGGCCGTCCAAAGCCTTGTGAGTGGATTTGGTAGACAGAAACTGTAAGAAGTCCGTCGTATATATGTATGTATGTATGTATGTATGTATGTATGTATGTATGTATATGCTTGTGTGTCTGTGCTTGTCTCTCCAACATCGCTTGACAACAGATGCTGGTGTGTTTACATCCCCGTAACTTAGCGGTTCGGCAAAAGAGACCGATAGAATAAGTACTAGGCTTACAAAGAATAAGTCCTGGGGTCGATTTGCTCGACTAAAGGCGGTGCTCCAGCTTGGCCGCAGTCAAATGACTGAAACGAGTAAAAGAGTAAAACAGTAAAGGGGCCGAGAACTGCGTGAGCGAGCGCCTATATCTCAAGCGCCAGCAAATGGCCCCTAAAATGTTCAATGCCATTTACTGCATACTTTCTTCCAAAGACATGCTTTAACAAAAGCTAAGGAGTGCCTCACACTCAGCAGTCTTCGAGCTCGGGCACCAACACGGAATTTCTGAGGACCTGTGCTATTGCTAGAATGTCCTTAAACCGACACTAGGTTTCTTCGTACTTTTGACAGGGCTTGTTGTTAGTCCTGTTGCGTTTCCAACAAACCTTCTCAACAGACATTCTGGTAGGGGGCCTCGCCTTAGTCGCCGACGAACTGCTCATGCAACTGGTTATATTGGATTCCTTATTATCTGTAGCATATAAGTACATACATGTGTATGTATATATATATATATATATATATATATATTCTTTATTCTTTTACTTGTTTAGTAGAAGCCACTTGCCCAAAATGCCACGCAGTGAGTGTGAACCCGGAAGCATGTGGTTCGTAAGCAAACTCCTGCGCTATTCATCATCTAAAACAAATAATATTATATGTTTGTTATAGGCAAGTATACGCACGCATCTATGTACATATATTGCGCATACATATGAGTACATACATGTATATATATATACATGTATATATATCTTATATATAATATATACTATATATATATACATACATATATATATATATATATATATATATATAATACATACAAATATAATATACATACATACATATATATATATAGATATATATATATATATATATATATACATTATAAATATATATACATTACATACATACATATAAATATATATACATACATACATATATATATATCCATACATACATGTGTGTGTGTGTGAACAATAAGTGTATTTGTTTAAGTGTGTGCGATCATTCGTGCGAAAGACCTCCCTGCTGTGCTTTATCAGCCATTTGTTTTCTTTGTCAAACGTGTTTATATATATTAAAAAAAAAAATTAGAAGAGGAAAAAAGAATATAGTTAACACCAGCGACAATTAAAAAAAAAACCCAAAAAAAAAGAAAAAAATTGTTAACACCAACGACAATTGTAATTTAAAAATTTTCTTCATAACTTCCACATGGGTATCATAAACACAAGGCTATACGATATTATTACAGACATTGTTTCGAAGCGGATATAATTGTATTTATGCATATATATATGTATTGTATTGTGGAAGCACTCCGTCGGTTACGACGACGAGGGTACCGGTTGATCCGAATCAACGGAACAGCCTGCTCGTGAAATTAACGTGTAAGTGGCTGAGCACTCCCCACAGACACGTGTACCCTTAACGTAGTTCTCGGGGATATTCAGCGTGACACAGAGAGTGACAAGGCCGGCCCTTTTTGAAAATACAGGTACAACAGAAACAGGAAGTAAGAGTGAGAGAAAGAGTACAGCAGGGATCACCACCATCCCCTGCCGGAGCCTCGTGGAGCTTTAGATGTTTTCGCTCAATAAACATTCAAAACGCCGGTCTGGAATCGAACCGCGATCCTATGAC
>NW_021824397.1:0-7500 GCF_006345805.1 Octopus sinensis | reverse complement strand
CGGCTGCAACGGCGGTGGCAGGTGGAGGCTGTGTAGGTGGCGGCAGCCGCGAGTAAGACAGTGATGGTGATGCATATAAATTTTCACACAGCATATCTGAGGTCCGACCTTTTTCTGCCGGGTCCGCTAGGATGCTACTCATACACAACCATTCCATGTAATGGTCACAATATTCAGGTCATCTTGAAATGTTAGCCGCAGAGTGGTCTTCAGTCAAGCTCTCTCACGCCTGACGTCAGATGGTACCCAAATCGTCGCTCTTTTCGAGTACTGTTGATCGGCTAGACGGAAAATGTGACCACACCTAATAGGCGCAGGAGTGGCTGTGTGGTAAGTAGCTTGCTTACCAACCACATGATTCCGGGTTCAGCCCCACTGCGTGGAACCTTGGGCGAGTGTCTTCCACTATAGCTTCGGGTCGACCAAAGCCTTGTGAGTGGATTTGGTAGACGGAAAATGAAAGAAGCCCGTTGTGTATATGTATATATATGTATGTGTGTGTGTGTGTGTGTGTGTGTGTGTATGTATTTGTGTGTCTGTGTTTGTCCCCTCCACACACACACAACATCGCTTGACAACCGATGCTGGTGTGTTTACGTCCCCATAACTTAGCAGTTCAGCAAAAGAGACCGACAAAATGAGTACTAGGCTTACAAAGAATAAGTCCTGGGTTCGATTTGCTCGACTAAAGGCGGTGCTTCAGCATGGCCACAGCCAAATGACTGAAACCAGTAAAAATAGAGAGCCATGAAGAATCGGTACTCTTCCATAAATTCTTGCGTTAGTGTTAGCCTCGCTCTTCTCAAAATCCCGTCCGTAACATGGTCTCGCCGTTTGTCGCATGGTTTACATGCGAAACGTAACTTTCAGTGTTAACTCTAATTTCTACAGAAAATAAGTAGAGATAAGTTTTAAAAGTTAACTGAATCACACAAGCTAACACAGATGGGACACAATATTGGCTTATAAGCCTTTAATTTATTTGGTAGTATATCATGGTTGTATAACAAATTGCAGTTTTCCAACAAGCAACCAATTTTGTTTTCTACCCATCCCTACAGTTCTCTTTCAAGTCCCGTTGGCATAGACAGCAATATATTTCTTTACTACCCACAAGGGGCTAAACACAGGGGGGACAGACAAAGGGATTAAGTCGATTACATCGACCCCAGTGCGTAACTGGTACTTAATTTATCGACCCCGAAAGGATGAAAGGCAAAGTCGACCTCGGCGGAATTTGAACTCGGAACGCAACGACAGACGAAATACGGCTACGAATTTCGCCCGGCGTGCTAACGTTTCTACCAGCTCGCCGCCTTAGCAATAGGCAGAACAATGGAGTTATACAGACGAAATTTCTCATCAGTCTTGGTATTCGAGGCTGCCCAGATGGGATGCGTACGCTGGGATAACGCTGTCGCTTTTCTAATACTGCAGTCTACTTTCTGGTTCCAGATCGCTAGTGCTGTTTACAACACTGCCCAGATACATTAATTGGTTCACTTTGTCTGTGTTGTGTTGTGTTGTGTTGGTTGACCTTGATAGCTGCTTCTTGGTTCATGGTGTGACCTACCTTTATCGCATACATCTTCGACGTACTGATTCTGAGTTGTGGAGGCGCAATGGCCCAGTGGTTAGGGCAGCGGACTCACGGTCGTAGGATCGCGGTTTCGATTCCCAGACCGGGCGTTGTGAGTGTTTATTGAGCGAAAACACCTAAAAGCTCCACGCGTCTCGGGAAGGGGGTGGTGGTGATCCCAGCTGTACTCTTTCGCCACAACTTTCTCTCACTCTTACTTCCTGTTTCTGTTGTACCTGTATTTCAAAGGGCCGGCCTTGTCACTCTCTGTGTCACGCTGAATATCCCCGAGAACTACGTTAAGGGTACACGTGTCTGTGGAGTGCTCAGCCACTTACACGTTAATTTCACGAGCAGGCTGTTGCGTTTGTCGGATCAACCGGAACCCGCATCGTCGTAACCGACGGATTGCTTCCATCCACTGATTCTGAACCCGATCTTCTCTGCATTTTGTGACGGTGGTATTGATAACTCTTACAGATCGTCACTATTTTCTGTTACCAGTGCGATGTCATCAGTGAGGTCAAGAGCTTTCAGCTTTGCTTGCCCTTTCCAAGGAATTCTATGGTCGGAACCGCCCAACAGTCTTTCCTGGGACACCGTCGGCAGCCAGCAGAAACACTAAAGAAGACAAACTGAAGCGTTACCTGACTCTGGAGGCAATGCTGAGGAACTCCAGATTCAGTTCTTATGTAGCATCTTGAGTTGTACAAGCTTTTGAAGATGTTCAGAAGGGCTGCATGATGGCATATGACATGACACTTTTCCAGAAGGATTTTTTACTTACAGTATTAAAGGCCTGGAAATCAATGATGTTGATTATTTGTGGATTCTGGTAATCAATGACGTTCTGCTGAATGAAGATTTGTTCTGTGCACAGAATCCACCGCTTGTCACAGACTTCTCAGTAGCATTATGCAAATCACCATGCGCGGGACCGACAGTGGCGGGACGACTCTCCAGTTTTTGAAGTCTACAAAGTTTCCCTTCTTCATTACCTTATAGTAACCCTTTCTAATTATTACATCAACCCTAGAGCTGAACTGGTACTTATTTTATCGACATAAAAAAAAAAATGGAAAGCAAAGTCGACCTCGGCGCAATTTAAACTCAGACCGTAAAAAAGCCAGAAGAAAGAAATGCCGATAAGCATTTTGTCCGACGCGCTAGCAACAATATCCATAAGAAAAAAAACCCACTAAAAGTAAAGCTACCATTTGAACAGAAATGATTTTGGAAATGTAATGTAATCACTTTTATTTCTGGACAAAGCATTGAACGGGATTCATTGATGAGATTCCAACTCAGGGACTTAAGTGTTTGGCGGAATACGGGCAACATTCCTTTAGTCACAACGGCTTCCAAGTCCGACATGGCCAAGGGTGATAGTAACTGTCTGAGACACAATTTGAGGGTCAGATGATAGGAGATGGTTGTGTGGTTAACGCTTTGCCTATCAAAAGTCTTTTTGTCATTTATCATTATTTTACTTGTTTCAGTCATTAGACTGCGGCCATGCTGGGGCACCACGTAAAAGAGTTTAGTCGAACAAATCGACCCTCTGCCCCTGATTTCATTTTAAGCCTGGTATTTATTCTATAGATCTCTTTTTTAGTCGAGCTGCTAAGTTACGGGGACATAAACAACCCGACACCGGTTATCAAGCGGTAGTGGGGGACACACACACACACACACATAGTTTAAAGATCTAACAGAGGTAGAATCAACAACAAAAAAACTATTCCATCTAGTGAGAGACAAATATCAATTTAAATACACAACCGAAAGAGCTACTAATAGTTTCATACTGTTATGATGCTTGAACAGGCATATTTATATAATTCGCCATGATTTTTCCACGCTTATTCTTATTCTCTTACTGCCCAGCGTCCTTGTTTTTAAAATATATATAACGCACAAACAAAGCCTGACAAATCGCTTTTAGATACATGGTGTATTTTATAAATATGTCTGAGTTCTCAGTAGCATTATGCAAATCACCATGCCCGGGACCGACAGTAGCGGGGCGACTGTCCAGTTTTTAAAGTCTACAAAGTTTCCCTTCTTCAGTACCTTATAGTAACCCTTTCTAATTTTTACATCATCCCCAGAGCTGAACTGGTACTCATTTTATCGACATCGAAAAATGAAAGGCAAAGTCGACCTTATAAATAAGTATCATACCATAAGAGCATGAAACTATAAGTAGCTCTTGCAGTCATGTATTTAATTATATATATATATATATGTGTGTGTGTGTGTGTGTATATATATATAATATAATATATAATATTTACATATACATACATATATACATATATATATATGTGTGTGTGTGTGTGTGTGGAGGCGCAATGGCCCAGTGGTTACGGCAGCGGACTCGCGGCCGTTGGATCGCGGTTTCGATTCCCAGACCGGGCATTGTGAGTGTTTATTGAGCGAAAACACCTAAAAAGCTCGACGAGGCTCCGGCAGGGGTTGGTGGCGATCCCTGTTGTACTCTTTAGCCACACAACTTTCTCTCACTCTTTCTTCTGTTGGCGTGCTCACTTGAAGGCTAAAACAATGCAATGCGCATTGTGACCAGCGATGTGTAACAACATCTGATAACCTGATCGGTCACGTGATCACGTGATATATATACACGTGTGTGTGTGTGTGTGTTGGTGTGTGTGTGTGTACAAATAATTTGGTTATGAACTGCAGTTAGCTTTATAAAGATCGTTCACGGGTTTTGACTCCCAGATGCAATTTCACAACAAAAACTGATGGTGTTTATGAAGAAATATCTAGAAATCCAGAAATATCTTTAGCGTGTAGATAAAAACTAGGTCATCAAGACAGAGTGAGCTGAGCAAACATGCTTTATCTCTCTATATATAAACGGCAGTTTGTCTGTCTGTGTGTCTGTATGTCTGTCAGGTTACCCTCACCCTGACCACGGCTTTCAACCGATTCTGATGGAACTTGACACACACATAGCCCAATGTCATAATTCAAAACTAACGCAGCGAAAATTTTGAAAAGTTCCCCCAGTTTTTAAAAAAACCATAAATTCGACATGGGGTCGAGAATCTAAGCTTTTTATATGCAACACATTTTCAGTCGGGAGACAGCTAGGAACATCGTATACATAGAAGTGTTCGAGTGAAGAGAAGACGTTGCAGCCTACACATGCGCCTTCGTTCCCTAGAGGGAAAGAACTAGATTGGGATTAGTCGTTGCCTACTAGGGGCTCTTACATACCCGGGCAACGCCGGGCTATGCTGCTAGTTGCATTATACGACAACTGTTGCATTATGATAATTACCGAAATATATAAGAATTACGTTAAATTTATTACATAGCATCAGCATTATTTCGGGAACACTGGCGAATGAAGGCGTTTTAGGTACGAATATAAGATATTTGTATTATCTGCTGGTCAAGATATGATGAAACGATTGTAGTATTATGCAACCTAATCTCTCCTGTTTACATATTATATATATGCATATGTGTGTGTGTGTCTGTGTATGTCTGTGTGTGTGTGTGTGTGTTTGTGCGTGTGTCTGTGTGTGTGTTTGAGTCTGTGTCTGTCAGTGTGTGTGTGTTTGTGTGTGTGTCTGTGTGTGTGTCTGTGTGTGTATGTCTGTGTGCGTGTGTTTGTATGTGTGTCTGTGTGTGTGTGTTTGTGTCTGTGTCTGTCTGTGTGAGTGTGTGTCTGTGTTTGTGTGTGTGTGTCTGTGTGCGTGTGTTTGTGTCAGTGTGCGTCTGTGTCTGTGTGTGTCCGTGTGTGTGTCTGTGTGTGTATGTGTGCATGTCTGTATAAGTATATGTGTGTGTGTTTGTGTGTGCACGACTGGATCACTTCAGTTTCCGTCTACCAAATCCACTCGCAAGGCTTTGGTTGGCACGGGATTATAACAGACAATACGCCAAGGTCCCACATATATTTCTTTACTACCCACAAGGGGCTAAACACAGAGGAGACAAACAAGGAAAGACAAACGGATTAAGTCGATTACATCGACCCCAGTGCGTAACTGGTACTTAATTTATCGACCCCGGCAGGATGAAAGGCAAAGTCGACCTCGGCGGAATTTGAACTCGGAACGTAACGGCAGACGAAATACGCCAACGCATTTCGCCCGGCGTGCTAACGTTTCTGCCAGCTCACCGCCAAGGTCCCACATAGTGGGACTACCCGGGAGCTACACAAGTTCAATTTGCGGAATCTTGTCCTGGTAGTTCTCAGCACCAATGCCTTTGCTTTGGAGGATAAGTAGGCGATGATCAAATACAATGAATAGGATAGTACCGATAGCACGTTCTTATGGCTTAAATTGGATGACGGTATTTCCGATTATTTGTGAAAAGAAGAGGATCGAACTCACTGTCCATATTAAACTGAGCTTTCGCGGCAATGTCCTGTTTCAGCGTTCGATCCCGAGGAGAGGTTGGCAAAAAAAAAAAAAAAGCCAAACACATTAGTTTCAATTCAGTTTTTATGTTTATCCTCTCCTATACTCTTTTACTCTTTTACTTGTTTTAGTCATTTGACTGCGGCCATGCTGGAGCAACGCCTTTTAGTCGAGCATATCAACCCCAGGACTTATTCTGTGTAAGCCTAGTACTTATTCTATCGGTCCCTTTTGCCGAACTGCTAAGTTACGGGGACGTAAACACACCAGCATCGGTTGTAAAGCAATGTTGGGAGACAAACACAGACACACAAACATATACACACACACTTATATATATACGATGGGCTTCTTTCAGTTTCCATCTACCAAATCCACTCACAAGGCTTTGGTCGGCCCGAGGCTATAGTAGAAGACACTTGCCCAAGGTGCCAGGCAGTGGGACTGAACCCGGAACCATGTGGTTGGTAAGCAAGCTACTTACCACACAGCCACTCCTAAGCCTACGATCATGAATGTTGAATAATCTTTTCTACTCTAGGCACAAGGCTCGAAATTTTTGTGGGAGGGGGGACCAGTCGAGTAGACCGACCCCAATACGCGACTGGTACTTAATTTATCGACCCCGAAAGGATGAAAGGCAAAGTCGACCTCGGCGGAATTTGAAATGAATGTTGGATAATCACCAAAACAATGCGATCGCGTATACATGTTGCCGAAATGGGGTTTCTCCGAAGGATTTCTGAAGGAACTTACGACAAGGTGCGTAACAAAGGAGATGAGGGAGTCTCTGGTGGTCGACTGCCGCATCTCCGTATTGAGAGGTCACAGTTCCGGTACTACGGGCGCGTGGTTAGAATGTCGCAGGGAAGAATCGCAAGTCAGATTCTTCAAGCTGATCCAAACGCCAAGAAACCCAGGTGGGGTGGAGGGGGTAGACCAAGAACGAGAATAATGGATGATATCCCTCAGACTCAGTTGGTCACGCTTGGTAATTCAACCAGAAAGTGTAATAACAGTTGCTTTTGATAGGACCCTATGTAAGAGGTACCCGAGGACTTAACCCCCAGGACCCTCCCAGGAATAGCAGGCGGAGATGTTTGGATGGATGAGTGGATGGATGGGTAGATGGGTGGATGGGTGGATGGATGGATGGATGAGTGGATGGATGGGTGGATGGATGGGTGGATGGATGGGTGGATGGATGGGTGGGTGGATGCTTGGATGGATGGGTGGATGGATGAATGGGTGGGTGGATGGATGGGTGGAAGGGTGAATGGGTGGGTGGATGGATGGGTGGATGGGTGGATGGATAGATGTGTGGATGGATGGGTGGATGGGTGAATGGATGGGTGAATG
This sequence comes from Octopus sinensis, assembly GCF_006345805.1. Lineage (NCBI taxonomy): Eukaryota > Metazoa > Mollusca > Cephalopoda > Octopoda > Octopodidae > Octopus > Octopus sinensis. Next base: position 159 of record NW_021824397.1, on the reverse strand, counting down.
GATGAGTGGATGGATGGATGGATGGATGGATGGATGGATGGATGGATGGGTGGATGAGTGGCTGGGTGGATGGATGGATTGAGTGGATGGATGGATGGGTGGGTGGGTGGATGGATGGATGTGTGGGTGGGTGGGTGGATGGATGGATGGATGGATGGG
>NW_021824396.1:7500-18178 GCF_006345805.1 Octopus sinensis | reverse complement strand
ATCAATTACGAGGGATTTATTCCTCTCATGATGAACAAGAATATGAAAGAGAAACGCAGTGATGAAACTGACTTTGATTTAAGTTCTTTTGAAAGAAAAGTATTAAGCAAATATCGAAAGAGCATACAGCAAATGTTGTCGTTGTGAAATTCAAGGCAGTGTAACTCATCTGGAGAGGCACGGAAAAAACGGATAAACATTAAAAATGTTAATTCATGAAAGTGGAAACCTGACCGACTTTTTGCAGCCAACAACTTCTGTTCATATTCCGAACGAAGCAGCTTCGGAGCTTAAACTTGGTTCCTTCATTGCAGAACATAACTTACCAATAAGACTTATGGATCATGTACCTGGACTAATTCAGAAGGCATGTACTGATTCCAAAATAACTAAAGATATTAAATGTGCAAGAACCAAAGCCACTCAAATATATAGAAATATTTTAAGCCCTTAATTACTTTGAAAACCTCATTAAACAGTTCAAAGAGTGAAAGTTTACATTAATTGTTGATGAAATTACTGATGTAATTACAAAAAAGAAAAACACCTTGTTTTGTTAGCTCGATTTTATGATTGTAACTCTCAAAATATTATTGATTGTAGCCAAGGATTGCTCTGCTAATGGAATTTTTCCTCTATTGAAAGATTCTTCACCTTACATGATATTCCTTTTGAAAATTTTATAGGATTTGCCGGTGACAGTGCTAGTGTAATGATGAGACAGAAGGGAGGTGTGCAGGCATCACTGAAGAACAAAGCCCCCTTCTCTCTTTATTCGGGGTTGTGCTTGTCACTCTATGTATATCTGTGCATCAAAGGCATGTTCAGAATTACCTTCATATTTAGAAGGTTCTCAAGAGATTGCTTCTGAGCACTAAAAGATTCCAATATCCTTTCAAACAATTTTACTGGCTTCCTGCTATAGAAGGAATGTCTTGAATTAAAATATTTCTAATTTCTGTAGGCTTCACACTTCAAGACACCAAACAATCGTTACAAATTAAACAAACAGGTATTTTTTTCAATATGTTCAAAGTAAAAGTAAATCCACAATAGCTTCCTGCTTTTGATGTAAAACTGTGTTGTACTCAGAGAATTGCTTACCTGTGAGTTCCTGACACTCCTTGACGTTTGTGACTCTCTTCAGCCTTATCATCAATATTTTCTGTGGTTTCATGCTTTGATAAATTCAACCACTTATCTATGGGCAACATTTTATTATTACATATTAAATTCAAAACAAAAAATATTCCAATAAATTCGTATCAACAGTAACTTATGGTTTCATTCAACTTTCAGGAAGACAAATCAAATTTATTATTATTTTGTTGTGTTTTTAGTCCAAACATGACATAGAAAACTGACATCAAATGATCTTGTATTTACATCATATATGTGTAAACATAATTTCAGTTCCAGTTATTGTAGCTAAAAATCACTGAGATATTAGAATAATTCTATATAATGTTTGATACAAAATTATTTGTTTAATACTAAACATTCTTAAAAGTAATTCCCTATCAATTTTTGGATAAAGATTTTTGGTCTAATTTAAATAATTTTGATTTAATCTCGAAACCGATTTGTTCACTCCTATCACAAAAAAAACTACAATAACAAATCTTCCCATCTTGTTTCACTTGATTTTGCAGAAGTGAGATTCCTGTCACATAATTTTATTGCCAAAGGAAGTCCTAAGAGGTTTCATAGGTTTTACGTACAATTTCATCTGAGTATATGATGCAAAAATCTTGGAATTTAATTGCAAATTAAAATGCAATAAAAGTTGAGCAGTTTGAAGTATTGTAGAGGGAAAGGGTTCATTTCCATCATCTGAAGATTTTTTGGAAAGAGGATTTTCCACAAACGTTAAAGACTCCCTTCTGTCGTGAATGACCGTGAGATTGCACCTAGAAAGTTACCCTCCTAGGCACAAGTCCGAGCAGGGTTGTTTATAGAAGGCCAGCATACTAGCTTGCCCCTCTTTGTGCCATCAATGTTACCCAAGGGAAAGGCAAAGGGGCCAATACAGCTTGGCACCAAAGGTATTGCAACTCATTTCTACATCTGAGTGAACTGGAGCAAAGTGAAATAATGTGTCGAGAACACAACACGCAACCTGGCCTGAGAATCGAACTTACTACCTCATGGTTTGAAGCCTGGTACTCTAACCATTGAACCATGTGCCTCATATGGAATTAAAATAAACAAATGTTGTGTCATTATTTTAATATGAAAGGAGTTTTCAGCACAGTTTTATTATTGGATTTTAAAGTTTTGGATTTATTTTTAAGTGTAGAATCACAAAGTTTTTTTCAGGAAAAACTGCAGAAATCAGTAAATATTAATCCTAAAGCTAGAATAAAAAATGAAAATAATTCTTAATTGCATTCAAAACGCCCTGAATTTGTGTGCCACGACCCCCACTTTGGAATGGCCAAGCCTGAAACACAACAGGACAAAGTGAAATGTCCCTAGATACATCATCATCATCATCATCATTTAACGTCCGCTTTCCATGCTAGCATGGGTTGGACAAATGACTGAGGACTGGCAAACCAGATGGCTGCACCAGGCTTCAATCTTGATCTGGCAGAGTTTCTACAGCTGGATGCCTTTCCTAACACCAACCACTCCAAGAGTGTAGTGGGTGCTTTTACATGTCACTGGCACAGGGGCCAGTCAGGCGGTACTGGCAACGACTTCGCTTGAATCTTTTATACATTCCACTGGCACAGGTGCCAGTAAGGCGATGCTGGTAACGATCACACTCGAATAGTGTCTTTCACATGCCACCGGCACGGAGGCCAGATAGCCGCTCTGGCAATGATCACGCTCGGATGGTGCTCTTAATACCCTACAAGCACGGGGCTCGAGTGCCAGTAAGGCGACACTGGTAACGATCACGCTCGAATGGTGCCTTTTAAGTGCCACTGGTACGGAAGCCGGTTAGCCGCTCTATCAATGATCACACTCGTATGGTGCTCTTTGCAACCCGCTAGCACGGATGCCAGTCATCGAATTTGATTTTGATTTTGATTCCACTTGCCTCAACAGGTCTTCGCAAGCAGAGTTTTAGTGTCCAAAGAAGGAAAAGGTATACATATGTGGGCTGATAACGCCCCTGGCATAGGCCACGAGATTATGGTCTCATTTGGCTTGCTGGGTCTTCTCACGCACGGCATATTTCCAAAAGTCTCGGTCACTAGTCATTTCCTTGATGAGACCCAAAGTTCGAAGGTCATGCTTCACCACTTCATCCCAGGTCTTCCTGTATCTACCTCTTCCACAGGTTCCCTCAACCGCTAGTGTGTGGCACTTTTTCACACAACTATCCTCATCCATTCTCACTACATGACCATACCAGCGCACACCACATCTGATGCTTCTTAGGTCCAACTTTTCTCTCAAGGTACTTACACTCTGTCGAGTATGCACACTGATATTACACATCTATCGGATCATACTGGCTTCTTTCGGGGGCACCGCCGAATGGCGGAAAAGATGGAAATTAAGGATTGAAGGATTGAAGGGTTAAAGGGTTAAATTTCGTAGAGAAAAGATAGGAAAAACGAAGCAGTTATTGTATGAGTACAGACGTTTAACAATAGTAACGAATGAGGTACGAAAGATAAAGGGATAAAATGTTTTTGCAACTTGCTGCGAATATGAAGGCCGGAAGCCGCTGTTGGAGAAGAAAGGAAGTCTAAAAATTGGGAACCGTAAATCGTAATGGCGACTAAGAAGAAGAAGAAGAAGAAGAAGAAGAAGAAGAAGAATGGCGGAAAAGATGGAAATTAAGGATTGAAGGATTGAAGGGTTAAAGGGTTAAATTTCGTAGAGAAAAGATAGGAAAAACGAAGCAGTTATTGTATGAGTACAGACGTTTAACAATAGTAACGAATGAGGTATGAAAGATAATGGGATATAAGAAATACTAAATTTCTAAATCTCTCGTAGAGACATGTACGGTGGTGGGGCGATAGAATGGTTGTATACTGTCAATCTAACACGTCAATCTAACGTCGATGCTTCCTAGGGCTATACAACGGTGGTGTACTGTCACGTTCGTGTTAGATTGACAGTATACAACCATTCTATATATATATATATACGCTAGCTAGAAATAAAGGGAGATAACTATGAATATACGCGAGGATATTAAAACTGTTTTAGAACAATAGAAGTGTTTAGGGAGGTGCTGAGGCATACAACAATAGCAACAACAACAACAAATGAACAGTTCAAAGTTTATCTTTATTTCAAAAGTTAACAACAGGGGAGACGAACCAGCAAAGGGATTTCTTTGTGATAGATCTGCTAGAAGTAGTAGCCAAATCGACCACAATTCATACCTTATCCCCCTAAAGAAGAATACGCTGGACAATGTTTGTGTAGCTCCTCTACCGTAAGGATAAAGACAGGATGGTCATGACTGGAATGCATTTAACCAAAGGTCTGTATTTGGTCGAGATTGACCTCAAACTAAACAACAACATTTACACAGAGCTTCACTTTACATCTGATGACAGACATTTGAGTGCATCAAGGCACTCAGCTTCCTCGAGGGCATCTCCAAGTGTTTTGAGTGTTTGTTTCTCTGGATCACAACTTTTAAACCATTTGTGCAACACCATGTAGCCCTGTTTCACAGTGTCTTTAGAATCGTCGTGAATTTCCAGTTCAGAAGTTTCAACTCCTAAGAAAATCCCTGCAAAAGATACAAAAAGAAGAAATAATTATAACAACATCAACAATAATATAAAAGATGTCTCCTGTAGGTTGTTCTAACAAAGAAACTTCAAGAGAGAAATTTTGAAAATAGTCAAGAAATATGGAAAATGTAGGACATTGTTCTCTGTTTGTATGAATTCTGATTAAAAAGTAACAAAGTTGTTGGAAAAGAAGATTAAAACGGAGAAAATTGTGTTTTAAAAGTATTGAAAATTACATTTGAGAGAATTTCTGGTAAAGAGATGGCAGGGAAAATGGTTGTGTGGGTAATAGCATATGAGACCCTAAAGAATCAATTAATATCACCCAAAGAGTCACATTATCTCATCCATCTATCCATTTTCTCTACCCTCTGTTCATAAAAGGGTTGTGGGGGGTAGAGTCGCCAGGGAACCCCCTTCAAAGTTACTTTCATCTTACTGTCCAGTTGGATTCTCAAGCTTCACCAATTAAGACTTTAGATATTATCCAACAATCTCATTCTTGGTCTATTCCTTGGTCTCCGGTCAAGTGGCTCAGCTTAAAGAATATCCGTCTTGCAATTACCACCACTCGACTATAAAAAGTGATCTACCACACAATTCTCTCTTTTTGCCTGGCTCTCTCTGGCACTTTCTCTTTTAGGCTTAACTTTTCGCCTATCCACTGGTTACTCAACTCGTGTGGTCAGACACAGCTAGACTAACGTCGCTCTCTTTATAGTGGCCACCACCAGACAAAACCACCACGTTTATATATATATATATATATGTATGTATATATATATATATTCATTCTGTCGTTTCATGCATTCACCTCATACCAATAACAAGAGATTCCAAATTATCAATATCAATGTAATATACATTCTGAAAACCTGTCTTTACTTCATTACTTGTTATGCATGACACGAGCACCACAGAACACAGCGAAGAGAAACCCTACATGCCGGCTTCTTCACTAAAAACGTCTCAGCATTTAGAAAAAGTGGAGACTGAACCATCAAGCAATACCAGTCATACTACGGACACCTGGACCAATTAAAATACAAATAAGCATGACACCAGAATGGTCTTAATTACACAAAGTACAAAATATAATACTGTTAGGTACACACCACATATTTTAGAAGACACCAGCTTAACCATTTTGGGTTCATGACTCGTAATAAGGACCTCTTTCACTGGCTGAATGCCACAATTTAGAGAGAAGTTGATAACGGAGAGGTTTTAGAGTTTCAGCTAGCAGGAAAGAAGACAGGAGTGACCAGCATCTCTGCCATACACCTACATACAATTAAACACTTTATCTGAGTAAAGTGTGTTCTTCAACTTAGACAAACACTGGACAGTGGAGAGGCAAAAATGCTGCACCACATTCAACTGACGACTGCATGCGAGTGAAGTGTGATCGTCAACTAGATGGACACTTGACAGTGGAGAAGCTACAACACGTCACTCAAAATACACTCTGTCCTGTTAAAATGGACACAGTCAATGATGTAGTCCTGTGATCCCAAGTAAAAGACAGCGGCATCACACAAGAAAAAAATGGACAATGTGAACAATACAATGGTATTCTTTGAAAGCTATAGAACTTGCCTGCCACACTAGAAAACCCGGAAATTTTAGGAGGTTGTTTTCACACAATCCATTCTCTGTTTTGGACAGTAATGTAATTCCCTATGAATAAATTTGTAATCTTTCCAGACAATTTCTAAATGGGACATCAATCATAACTTGGTTGACTAAACCGGGGTCTGTTATTTTGAGTCCAAATATGACCCTTTAGTGGATGAGGTTGAATTAATTGAATCAACCCCCTCTCTCAGTATACCCAGGTCATGAAATTAGTGTCTCTCTGTGCAATCTATCACGTTACAAACTTCCCAACAGGACTCTGACAATCGAATGATCAGTGATATTTCTTTTGACCAATCTCCAATGAACTCCGGATTCAATCACATCTCCGGAGCTTATTCATTTATTATTATATCAATCACAGAGAGAGAAGCCTCTGCCAGTTTGGCCTCACTTGTGAATATTCATTTTCCGGTAAATTCCCTCAGGGGAATCCTCTCTTTTTGCCTGGGGAGAATAGATTGAGCAGAGCGACCTCTATTAAGCCTCTTTTTATTGAGGCATCTCCAGATCTGTGGCAGGACATCTTCCAGTAGGTTGATATAAATAGGATTATTCATCGGCTTCTTATACAATTAATGTTTTCAATCATTTCAAAAAAAACCAAACTTTAAGTCTTCAGCTGGAATAAGGAAAACTTATTCTGGTTGTTAACTCAGCAAATATTTCCTTCATTACAATAATTTAGCAACAGACTTAAAATGTAAAACAAAGACATTGTCCATTAACTCACCTGTTTACTCTTAAACAACAATGAATTTTACTTTCCAGCTCCATAAGACAATATTAACTCTATTGCGTCTTCTAATTTAGCCATTATTACCAACCACAGTGCTAACCGTGGTGGATATTTTATGAAATTCCAGTAATATCAATCTCTTTAATATCTTTAGAGTTAACCTTTCAATTGGAAATTAGGAATGGAACCGGTTCTCAGACATTTTGATAAACAAAATAGCTCCGGTGGAAGTAAACTTTACAGAAAGCAATTCGGTTATTTCATACTCACCCACTTGCCACCAATTATTCCCTAACTTCTTGGCCACTTTCAGAAGATCCTTCTCCTTCAGCTTTCGACTCTCTGAAATAAATATGTTGAAATTTTGCAATTTGTAGTAAAATTTCTTTATCTCTGTTAATAATCTACATTTTATTATCATGCGGTATTCCTATTATCAATGGTCAATTGGTGACCACCATGGCTTGGATCAACATTTTTATACTTTCTACAGTGGTACCACACCAGACTAAACTTCCTCAGCCTCTTCTCTTTAGTAAGACATTCTACACAATCAACGTAACAATTATCTCTTAATTATCATCACTTAATGAAAATGCTTTTCTAGTTTTGTCTTTCCTTTCTTATATCTCTGCCAAGTCAATGGCATGGCATTGTCCTCTCACTTCCAACATTCTTCTCATTTTCTGCTTAATTCCTATGTCAACCAAGTCAGTCCTCCAAAGACCTAGAGCACAATATCATGACACACCAACTAGGATAAACATACACCTGATCCCTTTGTTGAAGGGAGCTGCTGGAAATCTTTAATTCTAACTGCCCCACATCACGGTTCATCAGAATGTCAGCTGATTCAGGAAATATTTGAATTTCATTCCCTTTCCATAATAAATCAGCTATTTTTCAGGTGAGCGATGATTAGTTCTACACAGGTGGAACAGAAAATAATAACAGGTGTCCTAAAACACTGCACAAAACCTCATTCACTACATATAACTGTTCATCCACACGTTATTGCAAAAGAAAAATATCTGAAATGGTAGAAAAGAACTGGTTCTCAAGAATAAAGGACATCTCTATCAAACCTCATCTATGCATTAATCATACCCTTTTGATGTCCCCTATATCAATGTGGTGAAGCTCAATTGGATGAAAACCCAGTTTCCAACAAACTTGAAAACACAAGGGTTACACCTGTGCAGGAGGATTTCACTGACAGAAACTGTTCTTCTGATATCATTGTTAATACAAGAATAACATTACAAGGAATGTGTGACCCAACTCACACCCCACTCCACCACCACCACCACATTTGTCAATAAAGCTAATTAAAATCAACTAATTGAAAAGTGTCACTAATTAAGATATATTTTATAAAGTATTAGAGTGTCACATAAATGAAATGAAGCCAAGTGAGATTAACATCTGAACCTTACTGGATTATAAGGGTCAATAATCCCAGTTTGTAAGGATGTGGCCCTTTACCCAAGTAAAACAATATATTTACACGGAGGGTAACAAGTTGTAAAATGTTAGGTGCAAGATGATGCCATGACAAAATGAGGTTACTTTTCAGACATGTGTAAGAAAGTTAATGAATGAGAGCTGATTAATTATCATGTTAATGGGGTGTATATGTGATACACTACCACTGTGCTTGGTGGTGCAATACTAGATAATCTATATGGATTATATCATAATCCAAGTGAAGAACATGTGACCCTCATTAAAATGAATATGATTGTGTCTCAGCATAAATAATAATATGGTAGTCCCATGAGCAACCAAACAAAATTGTTACCAAGTTCAGTGCCAAATACTAATAAAAATGTCTTTACTTGGTCAAATAACAACGACCAAGTTTCATAATCTGCTTTGAACAGGATAATCAAGTCAGAAGTAAAACCAAAAGGTGAAACACTCTGAAGACCTTACCTCTATTAGCATTAATATCATCAAGAAGGCAACAAGTGGGAGTCTAAGAATGTCTGTAGGGATCTGGTAAATGTTACTCAAACATTAGAGTCACCAACAAGGAATTGGGAGTTCAAGTCACGCCTGGTACGCATATGTTATTCCAGTCTGTGTATTTTTTTAAATGTTAACCTTAATAATTGGTTTCAATGTAAACATATGAGTGAACTGGAGCGTGAAATAAAGTGTCTTGCCCAAGAACACAACACACAGCCCGGTCCAGGAATCGAACTCACTACCTCCTGATTGTGAGCCCAATGCTCCAACCACTATACACACACACACACATATATATATATCACGTGATCACATGACCGACCAGGCTATCAGATGTTGCTACAGTATTGTTAGAGAAATTATTTTCTCTACTACCACAAAACGTAGTCTAACCCAAGACATTCTGGGTTCACACCTTAATAAGGGACAACATCACATATCAAACATCAGAGTATTGTAATTATTGGAGTTCTTCATAAGATGACAAATTATGGAGAATTTCTGGAGGACAACTTTGCAAAAACATACTGGAACTATTGATGCCACTTTAACTGAACTAGATAAATGGTTTCTAAGGGGGTCAACAGTTCAACTATCAAGATCAGTTAATAATGGGTCTTGGTGCAACATCTCGGCAAGGTTTTAATTGAAAACAAACTGAATATGTTGAATAGATATGTTGTATGTGACGTATAAATATTTTTCTTCCGTGGCTTTCTCTTGCAACTGGAAGGAGTTAATAGAACGGCCATTATCAAAGGAAAAAGATCAAAGCTGCATTATTTTGATTAATAATTTTATAGAGACAAATAATTACAATTGCAAAATATAATACCAGGAGTAATCTCAAACTGTTCTCTTGGAGATTAAACCAAAGCAATGTAATGAAAAACATTTTCAAGTTGTCTTTTTTCGCTACAGATAATTTATCGTGAAGAGAGGACAAGAATTAGAATCCCTAATTCATCAAGGTATTCTAAAGAAAAAGTTAAGATAAATGACTTCAAGTCATAAAAGAGAAATATGCCATGTCTATTACGTTAGTGTGAGAGACATTTCAACACTCCGAGACATGCAAGGTTGTGAGTGAGATTGCTTTGTGAGGACAGCGTAAATGTCACTAAAAAACAGAGAAAAATTGTGGTTTTTATAACTTTCATTGAAGATTTCTAGAAGTGTCCAGAAACAAACTTTTGGAATAATTTTCAGTCAAAAACCAAGATGGCTTCAGCTATATACTTTTCAACCAATGAAATGATTCCTTTCAAATTAAGTTTGCTTTACTCGCAAATTTCTGCCAAAAGAACTTAACACTAGTTTATTTTCATTCAATAATACTTTGCTAAAACACTTTCTACTAAACCACCTTTCACCAAATAACAACTAGAACAAATAATTCAACGGTGAAACTCTGCAATGTCGTTCCATAAAAATCAGTTGAGATTTTGTCATTGAATCTCCAAAGATGACTGACATTCTTATAAGTACCATTGTCTCTAATGACCAGATTCACAAAATACTAATAAATCATTAGTCACTCATAATTGACCACAAACAGAACCAGAGAGATTTATTGATATTTCAGTTAGTCACCATTTATCTTTCAGTATCATTC
>NW_021824396.1:0-2500 GCF_006345805.1 Octopus sinensis | reverse complement strand
CCTGCCTGAGGGGGTGTGTGCTGAGTTCGCCTTCCTACTTACTAGAACTTTGGTCTTTGCTACATTTACTCTAAGGCTCTTTGATTCTAACCCTTGCTTCCACACCCGGCTCTTAAACCTGCCCCTAGTTATAGCTGAATCCAGGTTTATAGAGTAAGCCATGCTGTCTGCCACACATGATGTAATTGTTCTTGGTATATCTGAAGAAGTCATTGATCTCCAAACATTTTCTCGTAACTTGTGGTGACTGATTGGCACAGACAGACAAATTCCACTGACTTCGAAACGACAATGCCAAAAACATGTTCATTCCCTTCGTTATTTAGTACCACAGTTTCCTTTAAGACAGGCAATGAGAGACGTAGGCGAAGGTCGGAGTGGTGGTGTGTGAGGTATATCTGTCAACAGAACCAGTCATGTGAATATAATCAAATAGATGTTCTTTGTTTCATCTCCTATCAACTCCATTTTCTATTTAGTTTGTTTTCTTACTATTGTTGTGTGGCCTTTACTCAAGACACCAGTGTGAAGTATAATGTATTGGTAGAATAAAAACTAAACACGCATATAAACATGATTATGTACAAAATAGAAAATTCACCGATTTGTTTTGGCTTTGCTAGGGAATACTTACAGTGATGGGAAAAGGGATTTAAATTTTTCTTTCAAATCTGGGTTCATAACAAGGTCCAACGGGTCGCATATATACGACAGGCTTATTCTTTGTAAGCCCAGTACTTATTCTATCGGCTCTTTTGCCGAACCGCTAAGTGACAGGGACGTAAACACACCAGCATCGGTTGTCAAGCAATGTTAGGGGGACAAACACAGACACACAACACACATACACACACATATATATTATATATATATATATATATAATATACGACAGGCTTCTTTCAGTTTCCGTCTACCAAATCCATTCACAAGGCATTGGTCGGCCCAGGGCTATAGCAGAAGACACCTGCCCAAGATATGCACGCAGTGGGACTGAACCCGGAACTATGTGGTGGTTAGCAAGCTACTTACCACACAGCCACTCCTACGCCTATATATATATATATACATATATACGGACAGGCTTCTTTCAGTTTCCGTCTACCAAATCCATTCACAAGGCATTAGTCGGCCCGGGGCTATAGCAGAAGACACCTGCCCAAGATGCCACGCAGTGGGACTGAACCCAGAACTATGTGGTTGGTTAGCAAGCTACTTACCACACAGCCACTCCTACGCCATAGTTATTGATATCTGTTTGTGTTTGAGGTTTGTAATGTAAAGAACGAACGTGAACATGCAACATTGCCTTAAAGTCCCTGGCCGTGGCGTTTGGCGAGCTTGACTTGACCATAGCCGTGTGTCGACGGCTGAGATGGACGGAGGGAGATGGACATAGGGGAGGTGCGACCAGATCTATGACCATGTCAAGAAAGATTAGCGTGGTGGTCAATGGTGGAGGCGTGGTGGTGGGTGGTGGTGGTGGGTGGTGGTGATAATGGCAGTGGTGGTGGCAATGGTGTGGAGGGTGGTGGTGGTGGTGATGGCGATGGTGGATGTATGGTGGTGGTAGTGGTGACGGTGGTGATGGTGGTGGTGGTGGTGGTGGTGATGGTAGTGCTGGCGCTGGTGGTGGCGGTGATGGTAGTGGTGGTGGTGGTGGTGTTAGTAGTGGTGATGGTGATAGCAGCGTTGTTGTTGTTGGTAGTGATAGTGATGTTGATGGTGGTGGTGATGGTAGTGGTGGTGGTGGTGATGGTGGTGGTGATGGTAGTGGTGGTGGTGGTGATGGTGGTGGTGGTGGTGGTGATGGTGGTGGTGGAGGTGGTGATGGTGGTGGTGGTGGTGGTGATGGTAGTGGTGGTGGTGGTGATGGTGGTGGTGATGGGAGTGGTGGTGGCGGTGGGGTGGTGGTGGTGGTGTGGTGGTGATGGTGGTGGTGGTGGTGGTGATGGTGGTGGTTGGTGGTGGTGTGCGGGATGGTGGTGGTGGTGGTGGTGATGGTGGTGGTGGTGGTGGTGGCGGTGATGGTAGTGGTGGTGGTGGTGGTGGTGATGGTAGTGGTGGTGGTGGTGATGGTGGTGGTGGTGGTGATGGTAGTGGTGGTGGTGATGGTAGAGGTGTGGTGGTGAGTGGTGGGGTGGTGATGGTATGGTGGTGGTGGTGATGGTGGTTGGTGGTGGTGATGGTGGTGGTGGTGGTGGTTGGGTGATGGTGATGGCGATGGTGGTGTGGTGATGGTGGTGGTGGTGGTGGTGATGGTAGTGGTGGTGGTGGTGATGGTGGTGGTGGTGGTGATGGTAGGGTGGTGTGGTGGATGGTGGTGGTGATGGAGAGGTGGTGGTGGTGTGATGGTGGTGGTGGTGGTGATGGTGGTGGTGTGGTGGTGGTGATGGTGGTGGTGGTGGTGGTGATGGTGGTGGTGGTGGTGATGGTAGTGGTGGTGTGGTGATGGTGGTGGTGATGGTAGTGGTGGTGGCGGTGATGGTGGTGGTGGTGGTG
>NW_021824395.1:0-19583 GCF_006345805.1 Octopus sinensis | reverse complement strand
AGCCGCCATAATTTTTAGCAATAATTCGGGCAGCACCCAGAATTCTCACTCTAAGAAATTCGCAGTCTGTTTGCAGATCATGGCATTAAATTTTTATTTTCTTTGCGTTAAACTTTTTATTAACAAACGAAAATTCATAAAATTAAGGATTGAAGAATTTTTTAATAACGACTCCAATTGTATATCATGTTAAATCGACGTAAAAAGCCAAATCAGCAATTTAATTTTTATTGTCAATGTTCCTCAAAAATTACTTTGTTTTTGGTAAATTCTTTAATTTCTGGAAGTAATTTACAGATCCTTTACATAATAAAGCTATATAATATACCTATTAAGGCATTTAGAACGATTTCATTTGTTGACACAGAAATCGATCTCAAAGAATAAGTATTTCTTCTTCAAAAGCTCAACAAAGTACTAGAAATATGTATATTCCTTTTGCAGGAAGTTGAAATGACCATAATGACAGAAATTCTTTATAAATAGTAAAATTTAGTAAAACACCTCTAAAAAAACAATGAAAGTAAACTTTCTCGAATCCGCCACATTTCAGCCAGGAACCAAAAATGGCGATTTTTTAATTATTTTTTTATGAACACATAAAACATTTTTATTAAAAAATCAGTAATTTTAGTTTTTAATCTACATTTTCTTAGTTTTTGAGCAGTATTTTCAACATGTTTAAAGTTTCCATGTCTGTCACATTCAGTTTAAAATAGTTTCTTGAGGTATCCAATGCGTGTAAAGAATTATTATTATTATTAGAACCAAGATCACCGTCCAAAACATAAAACTAATTAATCAGGTGATCCCGGCTTCTCTGAGGAGGGTCCTCAACTTTGCCCGGTGCTCTTCCCTTGCCCCGGCACAATTTCTGTGAGGGCGCGGTGGTGGTGTTTTAGGGCCTGTAGCCCCGAGGTTTCTTCTCAAGATTTCATTAAATGGGGCGATGAGTAAATGTTCATTCGGTCCTTGTAGTGCTTTTCGGAAGCGATCTTGAGTTTTCTCGATTTTAACGCGGTTCGTTCCACTGATAAACCCTCCCCACGCCTCACAAGCATAGCTAAGGGAGGGTTCAATGAATTCCCGATATAATGCTTGGCGTGCGGGGAAGCTGATCCACTGTTTGTGTAAAAAATCTACAATATCCACATTTTTATTTTTGCTGGTCTCAATTAAATGTTCATCAATAGCCTCAACGCGAGGAACTGTTTCAAAATTTTCAGAGGTATCATCTTGAGACTTTCGATTAATTTGCCATTTTAAGTGTAGCCGTATTTCAATAAATTCCTGCTCAGTTAATGGGTCGTTAATTTGTAATTTGTGTATAAGAGTATTAAAGTGTTCTGTTCGTTTGGTTGGGCGATCTATTTCGCTTGAAAGGCATTCTGTATACTTGAAACAAACAAAATTACTTTTGGTTCTATATTTTTCCATGGAAAATGAGTGAAAAATATTGAATCATTAATACAGTGTGTCAAACTCATTTAGGGGCCGCATTTATAATAATTTTTCGTAAAAAAATTATTTATTTTAGTAAAAAACCAAAAATAAGGAAATCTAAATATGTAATTACCACCTACTTCCAGATAATTGACATTTTTTTTCCAATACAATTTTTGATATGTCCTGCTCAATTATTCGTATATTCCGACTTTAATTAAAGCCGACAAATTTTCATCTATGAGTCGTGTTCCATGAACAGTTTTTTGTTAATTTCATAAATAAAAGAAGTTTCAAATAAACATAACAATTATTTTGAGAACAAAATTTGTAAAGTTTTTAAACTTTTCAGGAAGATGAGTCAAGAAAGCAGATACTCCAGCCTCGAAGCATTTAGTCTTTAATATAGAATCCAATTGAATCTCCAACAATTCCATTTGTAAACTTTTATCTGCATTGGAAGCAAATGGTGCTGTGAATAATAAAAATTCCTGTTCAAAAGACGGGAAATCATCAAATCTTTCCTGAGATTCTTTTAACCACAAATCCAATTTTCTTCTATACTTGGAAAAATTCATTACAGTATGTGCACCAACAATACTTTTCAGCTCTTTCCAATTAAAAAATGAGCCAAATCTTCATTTAATAGTGGAAACTTCCATAATTTTATTTTCTAAATAAAACACTTGATATCATCTGACAACTGAGTTTTGAGTTGTTTGGCCGTGCAATTCCAAATTAAGGTCGTTCAAATATTTTAAAGGCTCGCAGGCCGCACTTATACATGCAGACGGCCTCATGTTTGACACCCTGCATTAATGTAACAGACTTATACATTTTCAATTCCGTATTTTAAGATTTATCTTTCATCAAAAAAGGAAATCATTAATACATTTTTCAAATGAAATTTCACTGTGAAATTTTCTTAATTTTAGAAATTTTTCTAATCAGCCTTCAAATGAAACAAAATAAATAAAACAACTTGCTTTAAAACTGGAAAATCTATCCATTTCCGGAATCCTTTTAGCTTTCAATAATATGGTATTCCATTAGGTGAATCCATCCTAATGTCATTTTGTCAATTGAGTCGTATTTTAAGACGGAAAATTTAGTTTTATTAATTTGGGAAACTCCAATAGATTTCCATTAAATGCTATTTTTCTTAAGATCGTTAATGGCTCTTCGAGAAATATTCTTTTTTAAAGACGTTGTGAAAATTCATGCAATTCTGCTTGCAGGTAGATTCGGATTATTATTGATACATGTAAAAATACTGATCTTCTCATTAATCGATAAATCTGGTACAACTTGGCGGAATAACAGGAAAAATAAAGTCACGCCGAAAAGATTGATTTATAAAAAATAACACAATTCCAAATTCTAATTTATATTTCAAAAAAAATAAGTTTTTTGTAAGTGTGGTGAACTCGAGAATTTCCCTAAAAAATTTTTATATTGTTTAAAAAATGGCGGATTTGAGAGAGCTTACAGTAGTTGTTCTGTATCGGTTATATCTTTGGAGCAATCAAGGGCAAAGCGTAACAAACAAATTCTTTTGCAGCACTTATAATAATTTATTTTAATAAATTACGACATAACCTGATTTTAGACATTATCTGATATTAATTGTATTTTTCTCTTAACAGTATCATTACTTAAGGTTGATTTTTTTGCAATGTCTTGTTTTGTCCTCGGAAAAAATTCATTGGCAAATATCTGAATTGCCGTCTTGAATAATTCGCCACCACTATACGGGCTTTATATGTGATTCAATCAAATTGCATATTTTTATCGAAGCCATTGTTACATCATTGTTAGTTGCTTCACTGTTGAAATATGATGTTTTTAATATATTCTGATTTCAAAAAGTTTAGTTTTCTTTTTCTCGACTTGCCTAAAATGAGAGTATTAATCAATGAGGTGTCCAATTAGATTAGAGTCAAATTTTGAAGAGTACTGCTAATAATTTCGTTGGCTAGTGTTATTTTTAATGTGTTTAGCGCTCAATAATATATAGGGCACTGTGTTTTCCGTATATTCAACTACAAACAATTTTCTTTCCAGTCTTCTTAAAATACACAATTTTCTTGAGTGATATTTCGATTTCGCCTAATACACCCAGACATAAAAATAATAAAATGACGACCGAAAATAATTTATTTTAGACTCAAAGTGTGATGTAAGAGTAAATAATTAGATTTTAACATTATAAAACAAATAACAAAAAAAGTTAGTTACCCTCCAGGAGCCGCAAAAAACATCCCGGGGGCCGCGTTTGAGAACATCTGCTATACATCTAAAGAAAGTTCACGGCTTGGTAAACCATTTACTTTCCCCTAATCGTTGAAAATTCTGGATTCCCATCTTATATTGTATATTTCATAAAATTACGAAAATAGAAATTGATTCACAGCGCAAAAGTAAACATGGTAGTAACTTTGGATGGTATTGTAACTCATTGTTACAAAAATATCAAATACTCTCAAATAGATAAAACAGCGTATATTTAAAGCACGGCAATAAAAAAGTGATCACTCGAGACGAGGCCACAGAGGTTTTTTTAGTCAATCTTTTAGTTTATTTGGTCTTCAATGAATTTTACTCTCAAAGACGTAATCTCGGGGTTTCGAAATGCACTTGATTTATTTTTAAAAAGCATTATTCAATTTTGGATAATCTTGAATAGTGAACTCAGATCGATGACAAAATTCGAGTACAAAATTCCTAAATTCTTGTAAAAGAGGGAATGCTCATTTGATTTTGTCTATTTCTTATATATTCCTACTAAGAGCACAGCAGGAGACTCTAAAATTTTTTATTATTTGAATACCATCTGACGCATGATGAAGTTATTATAGTCGGATTTCGTCAAGAGCCACACCTCGGGTATGATCCATACTCGCTTTATGATACAAATTCTATCTTAAGCCACAATTTATAAAACTGCTTCATCCTAAAAATCAATTAAAATAGCCACCGAAGAATTGCTAAAAACTAAATATTAATTTTTTATTTATATATTTTTTGTTTAATCAAAGAATAATTTTTCCTTGTTTTGTTGTCATCATTGTTAAAGTAATTTCTACTACTCTATGTTGAATAAATGCTAACGAAAAAAATTTGAAATATCCCAATATAGCAAACAAAATATATCTTTCAAAGCGAGAATCGGGGGCATCTTCAAAGTTAGCTGGATTACAATCTCTCGCATAAAAAATTATGCTCCTTTTCTTGATAATATTACTTATTTTAATTTTCCCGAACATGAAAGTGATTCTAAAAAGCTGAAAAATCTTGATTTCAAAACAGAAGAAAGCGTTTACAAAACTTTGAGAACATCGACCGACAAAAAGTTATGTTCTAAGATCTGATGATTGGAATGGCCAGTTCAGTATTTCGTGTTTTTTGTCTTTCAAATATTTGGTTACATCGAAGAACCTACGTTACCTAGGGTAACTATAGACCCCACCGGGTCATACAAACCCCATGTGCATGCAAAGCGGAAACAAGGAGCGAAAATCCTAAAAGGAATGAGGCGTTTTTGTCTAAGCGCAGAAACGTTTCTACACATCTACCAGACTTGTGTTCAGCCACTAATAATCTATGGTTCGGAGGGCTGGTACCAAACTGATGAAAGGGACCTTCTAATCGCCAAACTCGAAAAAACCAGACGATTTGCCATCAAACTGGCATTCGGCCTGGAGCTCAGCAGTCCGCTGGAGGACCTGCATGAGCGGAGTGTTGACACGATAGACGCGATCCTGGCAAAAACTCGAATTCGCTGAGGGAGATAAGACAGTCTCCTGGGGCAAAACCGAAGTTGAGACCTTCGTGGCTCTCGTTATCAAGCCTCCTAAGCTCTAATTCCTCGGCCACTTTTCTTTTGGAGCTATTGTATTTAATAAACCATATTCTTCTTCTTCTATTTGGTTACAATGTGGCTTTGTAGCATGGAGCGTTATCTTGTTGGAAAATAAATGATTTTAGCCCCCCTGGGCGATTGTACGAAGTCATTTGTTAAAGATTAATATCATTGATGCTATTCATTTTCCTTTAATAAAAAAAGATTCCCCACACCTCCATATGAGAAACATTCCCAATAATCTTCCTCCTACGTACTTACGGCTGCCGGAATATTGCATTTTTGAAAAGCATGTCGAGTTTCACCATAAATACTTTAAGTTTTTTATTATAGAGACATCAAACATTGATTTTCTCAAAAATGACCGTTTTCCATATGTCATCAGATGTTCTCTTCTATGTACCCATTTCGATTAACTTTTTTACTGTAACAACTGTTTACGTCTTGCTCGATTTCACACATAACTCATTGAATTTGTAATTTTCAAGATAGGTAGACTTTGTGACTTAATTTTTCATTTGATCAATTTGCATTTATATTTCTTAGTTAAAAAGAAACAATTAATCTGCAATATTCAATAGTCTCATTTATTTTTTCTAAGACAGAATTCCTTATCTTAAGGCAGAAAAAAATATCTTAAGGCAGAATTCCTTAGTCTATATAATCGAATATTTGCGGGAACAAATTCTTCAGTTAGATTTAGTAAAGAATCATTCGTATCAACAGTAGTGGGAGAAACGTTTGAATCCTCGTTTGAATTCGTTCATATGTGAAATATGTTATTGCAAAATCGTGGCAACTTTTTCAATTGATTTTTTCTTGAAAGTGCTACTCCATTTATCTTGTACCACACAAGAGTGGGGATATATCTAAATAATTGCTTCTGTCAAACTTTGTAATCAATTTGCCTATTTAGGAATGTTTTCTCAAGTTTATGTGATTTTTTACTATTAACATTATTTAAGAATCGTGGATTCTTTTTGAACCAACATTTTAAATTCTTATTAATTAATATTGATGTAAAAAATTAATTAAATTAATTGAAATAATATTTTATTTATATTCATAATGTTTTATTTATTTTGGCTCTCTTGATTAAAAAATAATTTATAATTAATTCTATAATTTTAGTTTTCACAATTTAAAGCATATTAATAAATATAATAAATCTACATTTATATGTTTTTTGAGAACAAAAAACGAGGAATTTCCATTAGTAATTATATTTTAGCCACCCGGGCGATTGTACGAAGTCATTGTTTAAAGATAATATGATTATCTTCAAAAGGCGGGAAGCCTTTGTTATCTGAACTATGGAAGCTATTAACTCTTGTGGAGTATTGGACATGTTCCCCAAGCATGGAAAAGAGGACAATTGTTCGCAGCATGATCCGAAGAAAGGAAACCGAGCTTCGGATCCTGCAATTACAGACCAATCAGCCTCATATGTCTATCTCAAAAATCATGGGAAAAATTGTCTTTAAAAGACTATCAACTTATATTGAAGATAAACAGTATCTCTTGAAAGAGCAATGGGGTTTCGGCGGAACAAGGGCAATGATGGAAATTGCTTTTCACGTTAAAGGAGGCCATATCTACAGCACAAAGGACAAAAGGAGTATCTTACGGCTGCATGTCTAGACATATCAAAGCATTGATAGCGTCTGGATGCCGGTCATTACGAACTTTTACAATTTTAAGTTGGAAAGACAGCCCTAGTTTGATGAAGAGTTTCCTCTCGGAAAGAGAATCGTTTGTACGGGTCGGTAACCAATATCGAGATGAAGAATTTTGCTTAAGAGAGGAGTTCCGCAGGGATCTGTCATCAGTCCACTTTTATTTAACTGTGTGATGTGCGAAATCCCTCAGTGGATCTCCCTAGCATGGAGATGGTCATCTACGCAGATGATATTTTAATTTGGATTTCTCTAGAGCAAGCAATATCGTGGAAAAGAACCCACAGTCATATCGAAAAAAATGCAAATGGTGCCAACGGGATAAAGGCTGTCTTTATCTTTTGAAAAAAGCACTGTTTGCTGGATTGGTAAAAGGAGAAGGGAAACCTGATGTTTGTATTAAACACCGGAGCGATAAAACCCGTGGATGATCTTAAATACCTCGGAATAGTTGTGGATTTTGCAACTGGTCATTCAAGATGTATATAGAGAGAAAGAGAACAAGGCTACCCAAATGTTGAAAGCTCTGATGCGATTCCAGCTGAAACAGGAAACGTTCTTATACGTAACTCTGCGTGTATAGAACCCTTCCTGATCTATGGATCTCAAGGATGGTTCGGAAGCTGCGAAGGAAAGAACAAACACATTGATCTTTTGGAGAAAAAAACGCGGAGATATGCCATTAAACTGGCACATGGCTTGGACTTAAAATCCAAACTTTACCCCAGAGCGGAGGGATCGGTACGATCCATTGAAAAACTGTTGCATCACTTAAATAAATAGTGGTGCAAGGGTCGTTTTTTTATCGAAGGGACATCTGGTGTTCCATTAGAATTGACCCCAATCAGCAAAAAAACTTGTTTTTCCGTCCTTGGTTTCGTTTGGCCTCTTCTCTCCCCTTTAATATAGTGACGAGTTGTTACATAGAAAATAAACATTTCAATTCAATTCATGAGTATCTGATTCCTAGCAAAGCGTATAAATCTTTCGCCTTTTACTAAAGATTTCCGTGTGTAGGGATTATCTGGTTCTTATATTTTTGTGCCTCTTTTGAGGTTTCTTTTTCTTCTGTTCTTCCAAGTGATTTCTATTTTGCATGTCTGCTAATTATTCGCTTTATGAACAGGTTTCTTCTAAGACCATTGTTTTTTGTTGGGCATCAATAGAAAGCCGCCAATTTAACCATGGGGATTAAATCCACAGATTAAACTTTGCAGACGTTTTCAATGACACTTGCACTCTTCGATTTCTGTGCAAAATTAACGCTTTGGCCACTACTATCGTCCTCATGCACTGGTTTGGCTAAATTAACATTAATGATGTTCAACGATCTCCGGTTTCGGATATGTTCTACATTCACAGGAGACGCCCGCGAATTGGATGGTTTTTTGAGCGGATATCCCAACGATAGTACGCTCTAATTTAATTTTTTCGATCGCGTCAGCCTTTTGCTGTCAGCCTTTTGCCTGAATGTTGCATGTCAAAATTGATGCAAAAAGTGTCAAAATGAATTGCATTTCACAAAATTGGTATAAAAAAAATGTCAAACTTGACTGAAAAGGGTATAGTTGATTACAGTCCGACCCAAAATGGGGCAGGCAGACCCAGGGGTGGGGCACCTCGATTTTGGGGCACACCACGCAATTTGGGGCACTTTATTCCAAAAAGTACATTTGGCAGAAAAAAAATAAAATCGATAAAAAATTATGGAATTTTTGGGGCACCATAAAATCATTTATAAGGAATTAAAAATAATAAAATTATAATAAATTAATTATTTTTTGTTTTATTTTCAATTTATATTTTTATTGTTGTGGTTATGGATTACGAAACTAAATTGAAGATTGCTAAATAAATTTTGAAGAAAATTTATCTGAGAGGCAACTAATGAAGATTATTATTCCTCTTCTTAATGGAATTTTTATGTTTTCAAGATTTCGAAAACGATTTTACACATTCTATTGGTAATTAAATTTGCGTCAGGTTATGATGCTAATTTCAAAAGGATGGGAGAAAATAGATGCTAAAAGTATTGTTAATTGTTGGAAGAAAATCGACAGGAACCGTGATTTTATGCAACAAAAAAAACTGTCTAACAGATGAACATTTAGATCAAGTTGTTAACGAAACAATTGATGGAGAATGCGAAACATGAACAATAATGTTTATGATACATATTCAGAAACCGAAAATAGTGAAATGTCGTAGCAAAAACAAAAGATCTGCTTAACAATTTAGAAAAAAAATTTCTAATGTTGCACCAAGTATGCTCCGAGATTTTTTTGATTTCGGCTGAAATTGACGAACAATATCAGACAAAACTCTACAAATAAAAAGAAAATAACTGAATATTTAGTAAAAATGTTTTTTGATGTTTATTAATGGTTTAATTTTTTAAAAAATAACAAACCCCTGTTTTGGGCACCCCCGCATTTTGGGGCACTTGGTGCCCCATTTGGGGGTCGGACTGTAGTTAGCTTTTTCTTATAGTTTTTTTTACTGTCAAAGTGTTTTTTTAATTTTAACATTAAAATACAGGTATTTATGGCCCTACAAACTACGACTAAGGAATTTATCGGAATCAGATTCATCTGCCCTCAACCGGAGCTTCCTTAAAAAACAATGCAAGCTTATTGATACTTTGCTCCATTACTGATTCTGAGACTTGCTGATTCTACTTCCCGATTACTGATTCTACTACACAAAAACATGAATTTTGTACCCATTCAAATATAAACATTGTGGATTCCTTTCTGCTCGACCCATTTTAATTGAATCATCCTGTTTTATTCCATCACTCTTTATTTGACTAACAAAAACTTAATTGAAAAATTTTCTCATCATTTTTTGACTTTTTACGTTCATTATATAACTAATTGAAAATTTCATATTTAATTTCACCTGTTAGGGAATAAATTATGGATGATCTGAAAATAAAAATAATTCCTGTTGTATTTACAAGGAACTGAATCGTCTCAAAATACTAAAAACAACCAAAACATATATCAAGTCAGTTATTATTCGGGAAACATCGGAATTTTTAATGCTTTCCAATGAAAAGAAATTTGATATCAAACCCAAACTCCAGATAGACGACGAAACAAAAGTACTAATTCTGGCTTCTCTTAAATATTAAATAACTTTAAAAAGACCAATTTGATTGGTCAATAAATATTATTGTTTTATACAGATTTATTCATCACCAATCTCTGCAGTGTTTAATAACGTTAAATAAACAACAAAAATAAATAGCCACACAAAAAATAAAATTATTAAACTAAATTAAAACATCCCACTGAGAATATTCAATAGCCTCCAACATTTGACACTCTTCTGCAAAGTTTTTCGAAACATCAGTGGGGACACTCTGGGGTCCCTGTACTTGATGTTCTGCCGCTACAATAAATCCACAAAAATCAACAATTATCAGCTCCC
Organism: Octopus sinensis; assembly: GCF_006345805.1. Taxonomy (NCBI): domain Eukaryota; kingdom Metazoa; phylum Mollusca; class Cephalopoda; order Octopoda; family Octopodidae; genus Octopus; species Octopus sinensis. The sequence goes on along the minus strand of NW_021824395.1, from coordinate 9,167 downwards.
AAAACCAACGCATATATCCCCCGCAGACCAAACATATTAATGAAATACCAAGACCCAGAACTCACCCTACGACATTTTAACCAACAAAACCCACCAAGAAGGGTCAAGAGAAGGCAAAGCAATTCCCTGCTGCAACATGTCTTTAAATCGAGTTGTCAGAGTAAAGGGGACCTTGGCTGATGAAAAATACATTATATTCAATACTTGTCAAAAAACCAGCAAAAGCCCAATTTATGAGTCCACCGATAAAAACCATTGGGATCATATTCATCATGGCACCTTTGGACATTTCGGACATTGCCCCGAGGTCTGGGGATGTCGGAAAATGTTGGAGTACCGTTTAAATCCGCCGGATTTTGTTTGGGTCTCTTCTTTTTGAAATATCCGGATTCTTGATTTGTATAAAAATCTTTTCTGGATAGAAAACCCTTTTGGGGGATTATTTTGATTATTTGTACTTTTTTAGTGATGTACTTTCCATTTTCTCTCAAAAGACGTGATCGGGTCAAATATTGACTTGAATATTATTTTTGAATGTACTTTTCTGATATTTTCGTAATGTCATTCTGATTGTCGCCTGAGGATAGTAAAATTGTCACATAATGACGGATTAGTCCAATTAGAAAAGTTATAATAACAATTGGAATAAATATCCATTTTCTTATTTCTGGACTTAGTACCAATTCCACCATTTTTTACAAAAAACCGCAACCACTTCGGCCAGGCAACGTACCTAAATTTTAAAATATTTTATTGAAAAAATATTTAATAAAATTTACGTGTTTTCTTCTGTGATGTTTTAAACATATTCTCTTTCTATTCGATCGAGGCCTTTTACTGTCAGCTCAGTTAATGTTAGAGGACTATCAGCAAATTCAAAACGGAGCACCCTGTGCGAGGATCTAGATCCTTATGAAGTTAATGTGAATTGTCTTCAAGAGGCAAAAGTCGCGAAGATACGATGGAGTTTACGGAAAATACCACCTAATGTTACTACCGTTGAAGTGAAGACATTAAGGATTGGAATTTGCTGTTCGGACTTTGTTGAGAAAGGAGGAGTTCACAATGTGGCGTGCTAATGATCATATTGCAATTCTTCAATAACATATATGCACCCCATTAGGCCAGAATATGCACCCCATTAGGCCAGAATATTGGCTATCTCCGATGAGTTGGACGAATTTTATCCGAGTTTTCAAAACTGTACTTCGAACTGAACAAAAAAACAACAATCGTTTTCCTGGCAAAAGACTGGAATGCCAAATAGGCATTAGGAAAAACCTAAGAGTATGTATAGGAAGGCATAGAAGAGGCTATCGAAATTCATCCAGTGAGCTTCTAATTTGAATTTGTTTAGCATTCGGTCTCTATCTCTGCAATACGACTTTTCAACATTTGGCCAGAAATAAGACGACTTGGACTGGCCAAGAAAAGATCGAGACGTCCTGGAAGTCACAATATGCAAGCAAATAGATTACATATTATGTCACAATGAATATAAAAATTCACTAATGGACTCACGCTGATATGGAGGAGCCTCAACAAATAGCGATCACAGAATAACAGTGGCTCGGATATGCATCCAGAAACTGATTGGCAGCATTTCCCAGTACAACCCAGCCGACACAAACGGCGATGACTAGCTAAGGGAAATGTATAAAAATACCGTGAAAAGAAAAAAATATTAAGATAATATCAAGGCAAATATATCAAAATTAAATATATATGCGAAGCCAGACGTTCTTTTCGAAAAGTTGGTCGAGGCTGTTAATACGCATATCATGACTTAAAAATAAGAGAAATGCCAAAGCACCAAAGAAACATCCGACTAAAAACTGTTGTCCGGAAAATAAACGAGAGCTAAGAAATCAAAGAGACAGAATCCTTCATGAAATAAGAGCCCGGTCTTGTCTATTATGGACGAAATACTTAGACGACAAAGCCACTGAAATTGAAAGCTTCGGCTGGAAGTCATGGCTGCTTAACCAGAGTTTTCAAAATTCTAAAATATCGAATATATGACGAATCGGAACATTTAATACTGGATGATGAGGGGTAGAGCCTCACAAATTGCTGACTATCTCCAAAAACAATTCAAACAGATAAAACATATATAATCTTATATATTGAACTTTCACGGAACCTGGCAAACGAAATAAATTCTGAGATCTTAGAAGCGTATCAAAAACAATAGAGTTGCAGAATGTGACGGAGTTACGGGGAATTACTCAAATATGCCGCACAAATACTGAATAAGCAATTTCCGTTGCACTGTCCGTTCCAAATCGGGACAGGAATATTAATACCAATCTAAAAACCAGGAAAACGAGGGGAACCGTCTAGAAGCTTAACCAATAGTAGTAGTCCTTGCTTTAAGGAAAATTCTGTCAACTATTATTCAAACACGTATATCGAAATCCGTAGATCGATATCTCGTTTGTATGTTTCAGGGGTGGAAGATTCACGTCTGATGTTGTCTGGAGTATTCTGTGGATAATTGCAGAAAGGATCCTTTTATATACTGGAAGTTGACATGAGAAAGGCTTTTGAGACCATCAACAGGAGTAAGTTATTTATCGGGTTTAAAGACATTATTGACAAAGAAAGTCTGGACATGATACACATACTATGTCCGAAAGTAGACTATTGGTCAGAGTATTTGGAGAAAGCTTTGAGAGATCTAAGAAAACAAATCAAAAGCGAGTAAAATCACTTAATGGAACTAATCTACACTGGTGATGTTTATTTTGTTGCTGAAAATCTAAAATTTATATACGTTGTTACAAGGAAAGCAAAAAATATGAACCAAATGGTCTCTCAAAGTCAATGAAATAAAACAGAATTTATTAATATTGAACGAATGACTACCCGCGTGTAGAAGAAGTGGAGGAACACTCGAAAACTCGGATCTCTACTTAGTGATTACAAGGAAGATATTGGGCACAATAACACTCAAAAAATTACAATTCAATTTATTTAGGAAAAATCAAATTTATGCCGACTAGTCCTCATGTACAACGCAGGCACTTGGGAACGTCAAAGAAAGAAAACTCTTTTTACAGAAACAAACTAAGAAAACTCTCTGGCTATTCTTGGCAAAGGAAATTTTGAACAACAAATTATACAGGGTGACAAGACGAAAATGAAAGAAGTAGACTCAAGAAAGATCCCTGGGAAAGCCCTTTCTAATTTCCACAAATCCAGATAGGCGGTTCTCATAGCAAACAAAAGATTTCCTTCACAGAAGAAGTTTCTAGCCATCAAAAGGTCTATATTCCGGCTCAGGTCGAACAATTTGAAAAAAAACAAAAAGTAAAGCATTGAAACTAACTTATGGAGTACAACTTGACGGAAGAAAGCTTGCAAGAATTCTCAGTGCCCACGATCCAGATGGTCTTGGAGAAAAGTTGTCGACACTGACTATAATTGGGTATAAGCAATGAAAGAGCCACTTCGATGCCTCGTTTAATCTTCCCGTTAACCATCTTTCCTTGTTTTCTTTCGGTTTCTGTTTTTGATCAATAAACGACGATATTTCATACAGGGTGACTAGATGTGTATTAATAAGTCTCGCTGGTGCCTTTTCGAACATATTTTGGTCAAGAACATGACATAAACAAAAACCATAAAATGTTTATTGATGACGCGGAGTTTATTAACTAACTAACCTCTATTTTGTTACGTCATAGTAACAGTAGTATATACATATGCCATACATATACAATAAAATGAACATTATACGACCATATTAATCACTTTATATATGAGATATATATTTTTTGTTATACTATTCTTCCTTTATGAAATTGATAGTCTACATCAGTGATTCTTAACGGGGGCGCTGGCGCCCCCCTGGGGGCGCTGGAAACATATTAGGGGGGCGCTGGAATTTTAATTTTTTTAATTATTATAAATATTTTATTAGTTTTTGTAAATCATTATCACGTGCTTTTCTATTAATTCTAAATTCAAATTGTCTTGTGTGTACGTAAAAAAATTATTCACTGATAATATTTATAAATATTTGTTAATTGTATTTAATATTTTTAGAACTTTTTAATAAATATTTTAATTATATTTTATAGATGTCTGATAAAAAAGTAAAACGACGTATATATTCGGATGAATACCTAAAGTTTGGAGTGATACCCTACGACATAACAATTCACTTCCAATGTGTCTTATGTGTAAAAAGGTCTTTACAAATGAAGGAATGAAGCCTTCAAGAATGCTAAATCATCTTAAGATTTGTCATCCTGACAAACTTGATGCGGATATCAATTATTTTTATAATCTGAAATATAATTATGAAAATCGTCTTATGATTAATCAACTATTTACAAAAAATTCGAAGATGCTTGAAAAAGGGCTATTAGCATCATACAAAATATCGCAATTGATAGCGAAATCAGGAAAACCTCATACTATTGGAGAGTCATTAATATTACCAGCTATCAAAGAAGTGTTAAATTCAATGGTTGATTGTGATTCTGAACAAATAATTTCATCAATTCCTTTGAGTAAATAGTTCTGTTTCTTCCAGAATTGATGAAATGGCATTTGATATCGAGAAACCCTATGTGCATTTTTAAGAACAACAAAAATTTTCAATTCAGATTGATGAATCGACATTCAACGATATGTGTTGCACTTTTATTAGTTTACGTACGTTATATTAATCAAAAATGATGATTCAAGAAGAATTTTTATTTTCTGAACACCTTGAACTCGATACAAGAGGATTAACATTTTCAAAACTGTTGAACAATATTTTTTGAAACATGAAATACCCCTTAGCAATATTTTTGCTTGTTCAACAGATGGGGCCTGCGATGGTTGGAGTTCATCGTGGGTTTTGGCATATATGAAGGAAAAAGTACCGAAATTATTGTGGAATATCCTTTATTGTGGAATGAAATTGAAACACTTTTAATAGCATTTCCTTCAAACATATCTAGTTGAAAGAGGATTTAGTGCAGTCTCTAATATTTTGACCAAAAAAAGAAATAAATACAAATTGTGAAATCGAGGAGATTTGAGACTAAGTCTGTCGACTATTGAAGCTGACATAAAACGATTGACAAATTCCCATCAAGCACAAGGCAGGTCACTAAAATTTTTTAGATAAAAAAGTTTTTTGTGAATACCCTTTTTAATTCTAAAAAAAATAATAAGTAATATTCGAAAATATTAAAATGAAACAATGGCGAAAAAATTGCCAAATAAATCTATAATTGAAAAAAAATAAATTAAATAATAGGGGGGCGCTGAAATTTTGAAGCTTCGAAATGTGTCAAAAGGGGGCGCTGACTTAAAAAAGGTTAAGAACCACTGGTCTACATGTAATATATATAGTTATATAAAAATAGATTAAATCTGAAAATGAACCAGAAAGTGATATAGAAGAACATTCAGTACAAAAAAGGGCATTTTTTGAGTTTATTTTAGTTTTTTGGTTCATTAATTAAAGCAATTTGGAAAGTTATTAAAATGTTTGCACGGATTTTTAAAAAAACTGCAAAAAAAGGAATTAAAAAACTCAATAAACACAATCTGTTTTAGAGTCCGATATATATCAGCCTGAGGATTATAAGTAAATTTATATAAATATTTATCTAGTGGAAATATTATTTATACTACAAAATAACGAATTAATATTATTTTTATTTAACTAATACTATTTACAAAATTATTTAAAAGACAATAAAATATTTCTATATTTTTACGTGGTGATGTGTAGTTTTATTTTACCGACAACTCGGTTGGAATATGGAAGTATATTTTATTATTTAAGCATTTAAACTTAGAAATTCTAAAATAAATATAATAATAGCTTTCCTCAGTGCTTTAAATTCCATTTCATTCTACCTTCTTTGGGATTTCAACAAGAAACCAGAAATTGTTATTTTATTCATTCAAATAATGTAAAAAATCATTTAATCAATTATAGTTACTTCCTAATAGCAATATATAGAACACGTGGTTTCATTGGCGGGCTTAAATTCTCCGTTTATGATTTTGTTAGTGGAGTGTGCCTGACTGCAGTCAGAGTAATTCAAATTCAGGCACTTCACCTTTGTGGTCCATGTGTGGCTGTCCTATTAATTCAACTGCCAGACATATTGCCCTATATATTAAGAAAAATATACTTTCAATTAATAAATATAAAGTAATAATTAATTTTTAGATATTTAGATTTTATTTATTGCCAGTATTGGGTTCTTATTTTAGCAAATTAATTTTTTTTCGTAAAATATACCCACATGATCACAAATGTAAATTATTTTATTTAATTTTTAAAAATAGTTATTTTTCCTTGCCTTGGCAGTAAGCCTCCCCATCCGGAATACTCAGCCCAGCCCAATGACCTCTCTAGTGTCACTAATTGTAGTCATGTCACTAACCTCAGTACAATTATATGTAATCATACTACATAGGTACAAAATATCAATATAAAAAAAGTCGGAATACTTTTTTCTTTTCTTTGTAGTATGTTCCATTGCTCTGTGATCACATTGGCTGACCATACGAGAGACAAAATGCCCTCAAATGTGAACATATTTTGGATAGTTTTCCTTTCAAGTTGTATTTCTGTCGTATTTTGTGAATTTTGGACAAATTCTTGTTTTTTGTACATTTTTTGGTAGTACTGATATATGGTATTACTTTATAATATTTTAATAGTATTTGTTTGGATTATAAGTAATGATGGTTATATATATACTTCAAAGTATTGCTTATTAGTTCAATGCTAAAAAATATTTGTTCTGATCCCAAATCTCGTCGAATTGGTTATTTTTGTTAGTAAATCTGTCATTTACTGTGGTTGAGTTGGCATATGGAGTGTGGAATGACTCCCTGTCCTTGTTATCCGACGGATTCCACATGCTTTTTGACTGTGGTGGGCTTTTTATGGGACTTTTTGCTGGTTTTTTAAGCAGAGATTCAAAAAAGTCATTTATTCGAATTCAAGTGCTCTCAGGGTTTATAAATGGGATATTTCTTGTTTTGATATCAATTTGTATTATGTTTGAGGCACTTGAAAGGGCACTTTATCCAAAAATAATAAAAACTGACCGGCTTTTGGTGTTTTGTATAAATTGAGTGAGTTAGGTGGTCTCGGTTGGGGGATTTGTGGTGAATTTGGTGGGGGTTTTTTCCTTTCATGATCATAATTGTGGACATGGACATGACGAGAATATGAGAGGGGTGTTTCTGCATGTTTTAGCAGATACATTGGGCAGTGTTGGTGCTATAATTTCTACATGTGCCATTCAATATAAAGGATGGACGATAGCCGATCCAATTTGTTCATTTATAATATCAATTTTGATATTTATAAGTGTTATTCCACTTATTAAGGATACATTGAGAGTTCTTTTGTTAAGAAATAGTGAATATATTGCTCAATCTTATCATACTATTCAACAAGAGGTTGTTTTTGTGTTTATTTTTTGATTTTGAGTGTTGAGGGTGTATTGAGTTATCCTCCCCCTGTGGTGGAGATTTGGCCGAGAATGGTCTCCTCCAGTCATGCCAATGTTCGGGTGACTGTGGGGGATGAGTGTAGTGAGAGTAGTATTACTAGTCGGGTATAGTATGTTATATATATATAGATTGAGATGATATTACAAGAGTATGGTGTGGTAGGGTGGACTGTGCAGGTCAATAAAATGTGTTATTATCAGTATTTGTCGAGATTGAATTCGAGGTGAATTATTTTATAAATTTGTGGTTTTTAAATTTTTTTTAATTTATTTTAAATTTGAATTTGTCTAATTTTTTAATAATTGGACAACCTCGTTGAGAATAGATATTTAAATAGTTAGGACAGCTTGGTTGGGAACAAAATGTTAGTATTAACTATTTTCAAATATTTTGACCAATCCAATACCCTAATATATTAATAAGTTTTTTTTTCTCAATATCAAATTTTATTATTATATTTTAATTTATTTAAAAAAGGAAATAGAATTATTTTGTTCCTTTATTTTGTGGTGCAGATAGTTCAAAATTTTTTCCAACTTAAAACAAAAAATCAAGAGCGAAACAGGCTCTGAAATATCAAAGGAAGGTTTAGCTTAAAGTATAACTCACATTAGAACCCAATAAACCGACTTTAATTAGCCAATTAATCGACAAAAATATAAACCAGGTATGTCTCTATATGTGGAAAATAGAACGATAAAATCAGTATAAACAGCAGTCAAAAGTCATTTCAGCAGGCAGACCATTTGCCCAATACAAACATTGAATATCAGCTGGCCTGCCTTCAATGTGAATTTCAAAATGTTTTTAAATTTTAAAATATAATTAAATCTCTTATTATTAACTTAAATATACATTATTGTTGTCATAGTATTGTACACACATGAATATTAAATAATTTAAATATTTATTTATATAAATATTATTTTAATTTAATATTTATTATAATTTTTATAGCAAAAAGTTGAAATAGCAAATAAAGAAGCAATTATCGAAGCACTTCAGGAGAAGGTTAAAAAATTAGAGGACAGAGAAAAAGAAAGTTATCTCCTGGACGACAGGGTCACCACCAAACTAAAAAACGAGGTTTTTATCCCTCAAATATCCGCAGAGAAAGGATCTCCTGGAAGAAAATGAACAACTAAAATTAGAAATCACAAAATCAAAAATAATAAAAAATATTGGAACTGTTTCTATCGAACGTGCCAATGTTAATATTAAAAATTTTTAATTTAGGAGTGGTTAACCCAAATGAGAATAAATTTTGAAGAGCGCGAAAAATATTTTAAAGAAAATCTTAATTGTATTAATCGATTGTTACCCGCGCCTTATTGTGAGTCAATTGAGAACATATTTCCCTCCATTATTGCCAGAATTGAGAACTTGGTTGAAAACAAGACCAGTTGTGATTCAATAAGTAAAGAATTGGCGGGTTTGGAACAAATTTTGGCGGGAAAGGAATCGGAGTGTGCAGACCTTCATCAAAGTTCAAGTTATGTTCATTTATTAAGGCAATCAACTATTAAAAGCACAAAATTTGTCCATGTTTGAAGAACTGGAGAAAATCCGTGAAATGATGACTAAATTTTCCCGCCAAAACGATCTCCATGACAACCAAGGACTCCCTCAGATGATAGAAGAGCTGATTAAGTCAGTAGTATCCAGTCAGAAGGAGTGTG
>NW_021824394.1:0-12500 GCF_006345805.1 Octopus sinensis | reverse complement strand
ACTGAACACAGAACCATGTGGTTGGTAAGCAATCTACTGACCAAACAGCCACTTCTACATATATATATGTGTGTGTGTGTGTTTGTGTATATATATACATATGTATGTGTGATGGACACTCCAATTGAAAACAACATACGAGCATCCATCTTTTGCCCAAAGGTCTGCAGAAACAATTCCTTTACAGTGATGAAATGTTCATGCTGTACTTTCACTCACTCTACCCATCAAATACATGTGCGTGTGTGTGCATATATATATATATATATATATAATAATATAATATACATATACATACATAAACATACATATACATATAATACATACATTACATATATATACATATATATACATATATATACATATACATATTATACATATATATACATATACATATATATACATATATATACGATCACAAGTTATGCAGATGATACAAAGTTTCACAGGCAATACAGAACCCTGAGAACACTAAACGCCTGCAATGTGAGCTGGACAAAATAACAAGTGGGCTGAAAAGAATAGCATGCAGTTCAATGCTGAAAAGTTTCAAGCTTTATACTATCAGCATGCAAAACTAAATGCAATACCAATGAATACACTGGACCCGGAGGAATAGCAATCCCAGAGGCACAATCAGTGCGTGACCTAGGTATTTACATGAGTGATGACGCGACCTTTCGTGTACATGTTGCTAAATTGGCAATGAAATGTAGACGACTGGCCGGGGATCCTCAGAACCTTTAGAACAAGAGAAAACAAGAAAACCATGATGGTCCTCTGGAGGACACTTGTCCTAAGCCACTTTGACTACTGCTCTCAGTTATGGTCACCATCCAGTGTCAAGTTGATCACAGAGCTCGAGGCGATCCAACGCAGCTACACGAAGAAGAAGATAGCCTCTATGCAGAATGTAAGCTACTGGGAAAGACTCAAGAGATTAAAACTATATTCCTTGAAGCGTAGGCGGGAAAGATATGCCATAATATACATCTGGAAGATCCTGGAGGGACGTGTCCTAAACTTTGGCATCGAGAGTTACGCAAATGCCAGAACTGGGCGCCACTGCATGGTGCCTAGGACTCCAAGTTTGCCATCAAGATGTAGGACAAGATTCTGTGATAGCCGGGGCTTCCATGGCCCACAGCTCTTCAATATCCTCCCGAAGAACCTGAGAGACCTGCATGGGGTGGATGCAGATGTCTTTAAAATGAAACTGGATCTCTTCCTGTCAGGTGTCCCAGATGAACCAACTTCACGGCAGGAGGTGCAGATGAGGGCAGCTGCATCGAACTCTCTCATGCACCAAATGGCAGTTGCTAAAAAGCTTTCGTGAAGTAAAACCAAGTAGCAACACCAAATGGCGGTGCCCCAGCATGGCCACAGCTCATAAGCTGAAACTAGAATCAATCAATCAATCAATCAATCAATCATACATATACATATACATTATATATATATATATATATATATATATATATAAACTGTTGTGTCTGGGGAGAGTGATTGCGTCAAGACTATTGAAAAGGTTGCAAGAGGCAAGGAAAATTTTAGAAAATAAAAATAAGAAATAAGTGGAAATTTTACCGGTGAGTGTGTTAAATAATTAGGCACTAAAAGTGAATGACTCTCCCAGACACAACAGAATGTGCTTCAACACACGAACTCACATAAAGAATTTTGCAAACCAAATCCAAAATCGAAATATATATATACACACACATATATATACATACATACATATGTGTGTGCGTATATATATATAAATAAATAATACATATATATATATATATGTATACATATACATAATACACGTGTGGTGTGTGTGTGTGTGTTTATTTATATATATATATATAAATAATACGCACACACACAATATATATACATATATATAAATTTTGTCATTGAAAGCTACACCAATGCCAGAACAGGACGACACTGCATAGTGCCAAAGATTCCAGCAATGCCATCGCACTTCGGGACCAGTTACTGCAACAGTCTGGATTTCAGGGGCCCACAGCTTTTTAATATCCTCTTAAAGAACCTGAAGAACTTGCACAAAGTAAATGTAGGAGATTTTAAATCAAAGCTGGACCTCTTCCTGTTGAGAGTCTCAGATGAACGTCCCTCACGTCAAGAGGTGTAAATAAGGGTGGCTACATCAAACTCCATTCTTTACCAAGTGCCACATATTGAAGGAGGCACTCAGTAATAACAGTGTAGCAAAACGGCAGTCGCTCCAGCATGGCCGCAGCTCTGAGCTGAAACTACAGAAATAAAATATATATATACGTATGTGGATGTTTTATATTTACATATATATATATAAAATAATACATGCATATATATATATATATATATATATATATCAACATCATCATCGTTTAACGTCCGTTTTCCGTGCTAGCACGGGTTATATATATATAGTGCATACATATATATATTGAATATATACCAAATAATTGTCACATATTACATTTACCGATATATATATATATATTTATATACATACAAAAAACATACATAAATGTATACTACATACGTATGTGACGGTGGCACGTAAAATGCATCATTCAAGCATGCTTGATGCCAGCACTGCCTCAGTGGCCCTGATGCCTGTGGCACATAAAAAGCACCGACTTCACTCTCGGAGTGGTTGGCATTAGGAATGGTATCCAACTGCAGAAACTTTGCCAGATGAGATTGGGGCCTGGTGCAGCCTTCTGGTTTGCCAGCCCTCAGTCAAACTGTCCAATTCATGCCAGCATGGAAGCAGACGTTAAAGACGACGACGATGATGATGATACATATATGTCTATATGTATGGATGTATTTGTAGCCCTCTTAGACATGCCAGTGGCCCCTCAGACAGCCATAGTTACCAGCTATGCTAACGATACAAAATTATCAGAGGCAATAAAAAAATCAAAGATGACATCGCAAGATTACAGCTGGGGCAAACGACTGAGAAAAGCTGCAAGACCATGATGGTGCTCCAGCATGACCACAGCTACATGTGTAAAGAAATGTGTAAAAGAATAATATATCTGTGCGTGCGTGTATTATGAAACCGTATCAAAACTTTCCTGAGTCATTGACTCACACAGCACAAATTATCGACTCATAAGGCCAGTTTCCCTTATTCTGTCATGTATATGTTTCCCCCAATGAAGAAGAAGGTGGGCCATCGTTGGATTCCTTGATTTTACTAGCCGAATAAATTGGGGGAAGTGGAATGAAGAGTGTTGCTCAAGAAAACAATCTATCACCCAATCCAGGAATTGAAACCTTAATCTTAGTATCATGAGTGCAACACACTAAAAATGTGCATCCACACACTTGCACAGACACACATACACAAACACACATGTACATGGGTATAAATATACACAAGTATACACCCTTATATATGCATATATAATTAAACATATATATATACACATAAATACATACACACACACAGTTACAGTAAATATATATATGCATATACATACATATATATACACACACACATATATATATATACAAATATATATATATGTATATATATATATATATACATGCACAGTAATACTTTTCTAGTAAAAATTTTCCCACGCTATTTTGTTGAGAATCCAACAAAAGCTTTCTAAGAAAGTGTTTTATGAGAATGCTTACCCAAGTGTAAATAACAAGAATTGACAGTTTTTACTTCGCATTCATCAAACCTATTTGAGTTTTGGGATTTCTAAACATATACATTCATACACCCATTTATATACACCCGCCTACAAACATTTTTGTGTATATGTATCATTCTTTACTTTTTTAAGACTGTGGCCGTGCTGGGGCACCACCCAACTTATCAACCTAAGGACTTAATATTATAAAGCTTGGGACTTATTCTAAGGGTTTCTTTTAACAAACCATTAATTTATGGGGACATAAACACACACTCACCAGATGGCAACTGTTGGGATTGGGGAACAGACATAGACACAGATATACACACACCATTTCCTTGGTGAGACCTAAAGTTCAAAGGTCGTGCTTCACCACCTCGTCCCAGGTTTTCATGGGTCTACCTCTTCCACAGGTTCCCTTAATCACTAGGGTGTGGCACTTTTTCACACAACTATCTTCATCCATTCTCGCCACATGCCCATACCAGCGCAAATGTCTCTCTTGCACACCACAACTGATGCTTCTTAGGTCCAACTTTTCTCTCAAGGTACTTACACTCTGTCAAGTATGAACACTGACATTACACATCCATCAGAGCATACTGGCTTCATTTCTTGCGAGCTGACGCATATCCTCAGCAGTCACGGCCCCTATATATATATTTTCTTACTACCACAGGGGGCTAAACATAGAGGGACAAACAAGGACAGACAAAGGGATTAAGTCGATTACATCAACCCAGTGCGAAACTGGTACTTTATTTATCGACCCCAAGAGGATGAAAGGCAAAGTCGACCTCGGTGGAATATGAACTCAGAACGTAACGACAGACGAAATACGGCTACTTATCGCGTGGCGAGCTAACGTTTCTGCTAGCTCGCCACCTATATATATATATATATATATATATATATATATATATATATATTTATATATATATAATATATATATGTATATATATATGTATATATATATGTAAGGAAGTGTATGTATAATATATATATTTCTACACACACACATACGCATACATATACACACATTACACATGCAAATGCACACACATTCTTGATATTATGCCTTTGGCTGATCAGAAAATTGTGATCCTTTTGTTAGAAGAAAATGAAGAAAACCCCTCATATATATATATATATATATATATATATATATTTATATATATATATATATATATATCATCATCATAATCATCATCATCATCGTTTAACGTCCGCTTTCCATGCTAGCATGGGTTGGACGGTTCAACTGGGGTCTGGCAAGCCCGAAGGCTGCACCAGGCAGTCAGATCTGGCAGTGTTTCTACAGCTGGATGCCCTTCCTAACGCCAACCACTCCGAGAGTGTAGTGGGTGATTTTATGTGCCACCGACACAGGTGCCAGACGAGGCTGGCAGACGGCCACGCTCGGATGGTGTTTTTTATGTGCCACCGACACAGGTGCCAGACGAGGCTGGCAGACGGCCACGCTCGGATAGTGTTTTTTATGTGCCACCGACACAGGTGCCAGACGAGGCTGACAGACGGCCACGCTCGGATGGTGTTTCTTATGTGCCACCGACACAGGTGCCAGACGAGGCTGGTAGACGGCCAAGATCGGATGGTGTTTTCTTATGTGTCACCGGCACAGGTGCCAGACGGGGCTGGCGAACGGCCACGCTCGGATGGGTTGTTACGTGCCCTCAGCACGGAGGCCAGTCGATGCGGGCGGTACTGGCTACGGTCACGTTCAGATGGTTTTTATGTGCCACTGGCACTGGTACCATAAAGGATACAAATTCCATTGACGTACATCTATTTTGATTTGGTTTTGATTTGATTTTCACTTGCCTCAACAGGTCTTCTCAAGTGCCACAATAAGGAAGGTATGCACAGGTGGACTGACTACGTCCCAGGTAGGGGCCACGGTTATGGCTTCACTAGTCTTGCCGGTCTTCTCACGCACGGCATACTTCCATAGGTCTCGGTCTCTAGTCATTTCCATGGCGAGACCTAACGTCCGAAGGTCGTGCTTCACCACCTCGTCCCAGGTTTTCCTGGGTCTACCTCTTCCACGGGTTCCCTCAACTGCTAGGGATTGGCACTTTCTCACACACCTATCTTTATCCATTCTCGCCACATGACCATACCAGCGCAATCGTCTCTCTTGCACACCACAACTGATGCTTCTTAGGTACAACATTTCTCTCAAGGTACTAACGCTCTGTCGAGTAAGTACACTGACATTACACATCCATCGGAGCATACTGGCTTCATTCCTCACGAGCTACGCATGTCCTCAGCAGTCACGGCCCATGTTTCACTGCCATGTAGCATGGCTGTTCGTACACATGCATCATACAGTCTGCCTTTTACTCTGAGCGAGAGGCCTTTAGTCACCAGCAGAGGTAAGAGCTCCCTAAACTTTGCCCAGGCTATTCTTATTCTAGCAGTTACACTTTCAGCGCACCCACCCCCACTACTGACTTGGTCACCTAGATATCGGGAGCTATCAACTACTTCTAGTTTTTCCCCCCGGAAAGTGACGGAAGTTGTTTTCTGCAGATTTTCGGAGGTCAATGCTCCCGAGCATCTGCCACATACAAAAACTATATATATATAATATATTTAGTGTGTGTGTGTATTGTGTCTGCCTCCAGTCTAGTGATTAAGCAACTGCTATAATTAACAGTATTACTAATTACGACATACAAAGCAAATACACTGAGAAACTATTTAATATATATATATATATATATATATACGAGGGGCTTCTTTCAGTTTCCATCTACTAAATCCACTCACAAGTCTTTGCTCTGCCCAAAGACACTTGCCCAAGGTGCCATGCAATGGGACTGAACCCACAACCATGTGGTTGGGAAGCAAGCTTCTTACTACAAAGGCACTCCTGCCTACATATATATATATATATATACATACATACATACATACATACATACATACAAAACTATATATGCAGACGTGTGTGTGTTTGTGTGTGTGCATACTTACATATACATAGATAGTCACACACACACACACACATGTACTGAAGAGCCTTGTGGTTTGCTAGAAGCCTTGTCATTGGAGACTGACAGCTTCTTACGATGTAGAAAGGCAAAAGTCATCTTTTTATATTTCGGGAAATATGTAAATGTTACTTAACTGACCCTTTCCACATTGGAAGGGGCTCTCCATCTTCATCATTTTATTAGTTTCATATGTGTGCGTGTGTGTTCAGCTTCATTTATATATTATCATCATCATCATCATCATCATCATCACTGTACATATTTGTTTTGTCCATTTGTATGGATTGGAGGGTCAGCGGTTCTCTCCCAGATGGGTCTCAGGATGTCATTTAGCCTTTAATATTTATTTTGGGTTTCGTTTCTATGGTGTGTTGTCCTTCCTAACATCAACTGTCTTACAGTGTCCTTGGTGCCTTCTTGTTCTGGATCCAGCCCTGGAGGGGATTAGAATTGAGAAAGAGCGAGATATAAGGCATCTCAATAAATGATGAGAGTGAATGGTTGATGTCAATATCAAATGGACATTGGTGGGAGCGAGTGTATGGGGTACATGTACATCTGATGAGCTCCCTTATATGTGGACCCCAAACAGTAGCAGAAGACTGATGTGCATGAGAGGGGTGTTGGGTGGGGGTGATATATGTCTCTTGGCTCACTTGTTACAAGGGAATTGATGTAGAGGGAGCCATCGGAAAAATCCAGTCCTATCGTTAGTCAGTGGTTAAGCGAACCATCCGATCGTGGTCGTTGCCGGCGCCGCCCCGTCTAGCCTCCGTGTCGGTGGCACATAAAAGCACCATCCGTTTGTGTCCGTTGCCAGCCTCGCCTGGCCCCCATGCCGGTGACACGGAAAAGCACCATTCGTTCATGGCCGTTTGCCAGCTGTGTCTGGCCCCCGTGTCGGTGGCACGTAAAAGCACCATCCGTTCGTGTCCGTTGCCAGCCTCGCCTGGCCCCCGTGTCAGTGGCACGTAAAAGCATCATCCGTTCGTGTCCATTTGCCAGCTCTGTCTGGCCCCCGTGTCAGTGGCACGTAAAAGCACCATCTGTTCGTGTCCGTTGCCAGCCTCGCCTGGCCCCCGTGCCGGTGACACGTAAAAGCACCATCCGTTTCGTGGCCGTTTGCCAGCTCTGTCTGGCCCCCGTGTTGGTGGCATGTAAAAGCACCATCCGTTCGTGTCCGTTGCCAGCCTCGCCTGGCCCCCGTGTCGGTGGCACGTAAAAGCACCATCCGTTCGTGTCCGTTTGCCAGCTCTAATTGGCCCCCGTGTTGGTGGCATGTAAAAGCACCATCCGTTCGTGTTCGTTGCCAGCCTCGCCTGGCCCCCGTGTCGGTGGCACGTAAAAGCACCATCCGTTCGTGTCCGTTTGCCAGCTCTAATTGGCCCCCGTGTCAGTGGCACGTAAAAGCACCATCCGTTCGTGTTCGTTGCCAGCCTCGCCTGGCCCCCGTGTCGGTGGCACGTAAAAGCACCATCCGTTCGTGTCCGTTGCCAGCCTCGCCTGGCCCCCGTGCCGGTGACACGTAAAAGCACCATCCGTTCGTGGCCGTTGCCAGCCTCGCCTGGCCCCCGTGCCGGTGACACGTAAAAGCACCATCCGTTCGTGTCCGTTTGCCAGCTCTGTCTGGCCCCCGTGTCGGTGGCACGTAAAAGCACCATCCGTTCGTGTCCGTTGCCAGCCTCGCCTGGCCCCCGTGCCGGTGACACATAAAAGCACCATCCGTTCGTGTCCGTTGCCAGCCTCGCCTGGCCCCCGTGCCGGTGACACGTAAAAGCACCATCCGTTCGTGGCCGTTGCCAGCCTCGCCTGGCCCCCGTGCCGGTGACACATAAAAGCACCATCCGTTCGTGTCCGTTGCCAGCCTCGCCTGGCCCCGTGCCGGTGACACGTAAAAGCACCATCCGTTCGTGTCCGTTGCCAGCCTCGCCTGGCCCCCGTGCCGGTGACACATAAAAGCACCATCCGTCGTGTCCGTTGCCAGCCTCGCCTGGCCCCCGTGCCGGTGACACGTAAAAGCACCATCCGTTCGTGGCCGTTGCCAGCCTCGCCTGGCCCCCGTGCCGGTGACACGTAAAAGCACCATCCGTTCGTGTCCGTTGCCAGCCTCGCCTGGCCCCCGTGCCGGTGACACGTAAAAGCACCATCCGTTCGTGTCCGTTGCCAGCCTCGCCTGGCCCCCGTGTCGGTGGCACGTAAAAGCACCATCCGTTCGTGGCCGTTGCCAGCCTCGCCTGGCCCCGTGCCGGTGACACGTAAAAGCACCATCCGTTCGTGGCCGTTGCCAGCCTCGCCTGGCCCCCGTGCCGGTGACACGTAAAAGCACCATCCGTTCGTGTTCGTTGCCAGCTTCGCCTGGCCCCCGTGCCGGTGACACGTAAAAGCACCATCCGTTCGTGTCCGTTGCCAGCCTCGCCTGGCCCCCGTGTCGGTGGCACGTAAAAGCACCATCCGTTCGTGGCCGTTGCCAGCCTCGCCTGGCCCCCGTGCCGTGGCACGTAAAAGCACCATCCGTTCGTGTCCGTTGCCAGCCTCGCCTGGCCCCCGTGCCGGTGGCACGTAAAAGCACCATCCGTTCGTGTCCGTTGCCAGCCTCGCCTGGCCCCCGTGCCGGTGGCACGTAAAAGCACCATCCGTTCGTGTCCGTTGCCAGCCTCGCCTGGCCCCGTGCCGTGGCACGTAAAAGCACCATCCGTTCGTGTCCGTTTGCCAGCTCTGTCTGGCCCCCGTGTCGGTGGCACGTAAAAGCACCATCCGTTCGTGTCCGTTTGCCAGCTCTGTCTGGCCCCCGTGCCGGTGGCACGTAAAAGCACCATCCGTTCGTGTCCGTTGCCAGCCTCGCCTGGCCCCCGTGCCGGTGGCACGTAAAAGCACCATCCGTTCGTGTCCGTTGCCACCTCGCCTGGCCCCCGTGCCGGTGGCACGTAAAAGCACCATCCGTTCGTGTCCGTTGCCAGCCTCGCCTGGCCCCCGTGCGGTGGCACGTAAAAGCACCATCCGTTCGTGTCCGTTTGCCAGCTCTGTCTGGCCCCCGTGTCGGTGGCACGTAAAAGCACCATCCTTCGTGTCCGTTTGCCAGCCTCGCCTGGCCCCCGTGCCGGTGGCACGTAAAAGCACCATCCGTTCGTGTCCGTTTGCCAGCTCTGTCTGGCCCCCGTGCCGGTGGCACGTAAAAGCACCATCCGTTCGTGTCCGTTGCCAGCCTCGCCTGGCCCCCGTGCCGGTGGCACGTAAAAGCACCATCCGTTCGTGTCCGTTTGCCAGCTCTGTCTGGCCCCCGTGCCGGTGGCACGTAAAAGCACCATCCGTTCGTGTCCGTTGCCAGCCTCGCCTGGCCCCCGTGTCGGTGACACGTAAAAGCACCATCCGTTCGTGGTCGTTGCCAGCCTCGCCTGGCCCCCGTGTCGGTGGCACGTAAAAGCACCATCCGTTCGTGTCCGTTTGCCAGCTCTGTCTGGCCCCCGTGTCGGTGGCACATAAAAGCACCATCCGTTCGTGTCCGTTGCCAGCCTCGCCTGGCCCCCGTGTCGGTGGCACGTAAAAGCACCATCCGTTCGTGGTCGTTGCCAGCCTCGCCTGGCCCCCGTGTCGGTGACACGTAAAAGCACCATCCGTTCGTGTCCGTTGCCAGCCTCGCCTGGCCCCTGTCGGTGGCACGTAAAAGCACCATCCGTTCGTGGCCGTTGCCAGCCTCGCCTGGCCCCCGTGCCGGTGACACTAAAAGCACCATCCGTTCGTGGCCGTTGCCAGCCTCGCCTGGCCCCCGTGCCGGTGACACGTAAAAGCACCATCCGTTCGTGTTCGTTGCCAGCTTCGCCTGGCCCCCGTGCCGGTGACACGTAAAAGCACCATCCGTTCGTGTCCGTTGCCAGCCTCGCCTGGCCCCCGTGTCGGTGGCACGTAAAAGCACCATCCGTTCGTGGCCGTTGCCAGCCTCGCCTGGCCCCCGTGCCGGTGACACGTAAAAGCACCATCCGTTCGTGGCCGTTGCCAGCCTCGCCTGGCCCCCGTGCCGGTGACACGTAAAAGCACCATCCGTTCGTGTTCGTTGCCAGCTTCGCCTGGCCCCCGTGCCGGTGACACGTAAAAGCACCATCCGTTCGTGTCCGTTGCCAGCCTCGCCTGGCCCCCGTGTCGGTGGCACGTAAAAGCACCATCCGTTCGTGGCCGTTGCCAGCCTCGCCTGGCCCCCGTGCCGGTGGCACGTAAAAGCACCATCCGTTCGTGTCCGTTGCCAGCCTCGCCTGGCCCCCGTGCCGGTGGCACGTAAAAGCACCATCCGTTCGTGTCCGTTGCCAGCCTCGCCTGCCCCCGTGCCGGTGGCACGTAAAAGCACCATCCGTTCGTGTCCGTTGCCAGCCTCGCCTGGCCCCCGTGCCGGTGGCACGTAAAAGCACCATCCGTTCATGTCCGTTTGCCAGCTCTGTCTGGCCCCCGTGCGGTGGCACGTAAAAGCACCATCCGTTCGTGTCCGTTTGCCAGCTCTGTCTGGCCCCCGTGCCGGTGGCACGTAAAAGCACCATCCGTTCGTGTCCGTTGCCAGCCTCGCCTGGCCCCCGTGCCGGTGGCACGTAAAAGCACCATCCGTTCGTGTCCGTTGCCAGCCTCGCCTGGCCCCCGTGCCGGTGGCACGTAAAAGCACCATCCGTTCGTGTCCGTTGCCAGCCTCGCCTGGCCCCCGTGCCGGTGGCACGTAAAAGCACCATCCGTTCGTGTCCGTTTGCCAGCTCTGTCTGGCCCCCGTGTCGGTGGCACGTAAAAGCACCATCCGTTCGTGTCCGTTTGCCAGCCTCGCCTGGCCCCGTGCCGGTGGCACGTAAAAGCACCATCCGTTCGTGTCCGTTTGCCAGCTCTGTCTGGCCCCCGTGCCGGTGGCACGTAAAAGCACCATCCGTTCGTGTCCGTTGCCAGCCTCGCCTGGCCCCCGTGCCGGTGGCACGTAAAAGCACCATCCGTTCGTGTCCGTTTGCCAGCTCTGTCTGGCCCCCGTGCCGTGGCACGTAAAAGCACCATCCGTTCGTGTCCGTTGCCAGCCTCGCCTGGCCCCCGTGTCGGTGACACGTAAAAGCACCATCCGTTCGTGGTCGTTGCCAGCCTCGCCTGGCCCCCGTGTCGGTGGCACGTAAAAGCACCATCCGTTCGTGTCCGTTTGCCAGCTCTGTCTGGCCCCCGTGTCGGTGGCACGTAAAAGCACCATCCGTTCGTGTCCGTTGCCAGCCTCGCCTGGCCCCCGTGTCGGTGGCACGTAAAAGCACCATCCGTTCGTGGTCGTTGCCAGCCTCGCCTGGCCCCCGTGTCGGTGACACGTAAAAGCACCATCCGTTCGTGTCCGTTGCCAGCCTCGCCTGGCCCCCGTGCCGGTGACACGTAAAAGCACCATCCGTTCGTGGCCGTTTGCCAGCTCTGTCTGGCACCTGTGCGGGTGGCACGTAAAAAGCACCCACTACGCTCACGGAGTGGTTGGCGTTAGGAAGGGCATCCAGCTGTAGAAACACTGCCAGATCTGACTGGGCCTGATGCAGCCTTCCAGCTTCACAGACCCCTGTAGAACCGTCCAACCCATGCTAGCATGGAAAACGGACGCTAAATGATGATGATGATGATGATGATGATGATGATGATGATGATGATGATGATGATGATACATGCATACATTGTTCAATTTATTGTTTTGTTTTTTCATTTCAGATTTATATTTATATGTATGTATCTATATATATATATAAATATATATATTGTGCCCATGCTGGGGCACTGCCCTGAAACGTTTTAAACACATGAATTGACCTCATTTTAAAAAAATATTGATATTTAT
>NW_021824393.1:10000-19343 GCF_006345805.1 Octopus sinensis | reverse complement strand
AAAAAATTACAAAAATCGATTCCAGGTGAGAATGCGATCGATAAAGCCGTGGGAACGTGCAACTGTACGCGCAAGTACATCAGCTGTCGCGATCGATATTACGCGTATGCGTGAAAAATTCCATTGCAGTTTGCGCAAAAAAAGCTGGCTGGCTTGAAATAATGCCACAAAATGCAGTATATTTAAGAGACCAAAAAAGTAAGATGCAAAAGAGATATTTTCTTCAAACTTGGCATAAAGGAAGGAAAGACTATTTGGTTTCTCAAGAAGTTTTTTTTTTTGGCTTAACTTCGTTTAACAAAACCAAAAATTTTATTGAAATAAAGGCATGCTTAATTATTTTTTAATGACAAGAAAACACTGATTGCTTTTTATTTAGCACCGTCTATTGGACGGGCGGGGGTTTTGATCGTATAAATATATATAATTGATATAGGCTGCAGTAAGCAAATGTGTACTACAAAGGACAACTATAACTGTCATTAAACTGACTGAGGATGTTAGGAATACCTGTTGGATTGGAAGCACTCCGTCGGTTACGACGACGAGGGTTCCGGTTGATCCGAATCAACGGAACAGCCTGCTCGTGAAATTAACGTGTAAGTGGCTGAGCACTCCACAGACACGTGTCCCCTTAACGTAGTTCTCGGGGATATTCAGCGTGACACAGAGAGTGACAAGGCCGGCCCTTTGAAATACAGGTACAACAGAAATAGGAAGTAAGAGTGAGAGAAAGTTGTGGTGAAAGAGTACAGCAGGGATCACCACCATCCCTGCCGGAGCCTCGTGGAGCTTTAGGTGTTTTCGCTCAATAAACACTCACAACGCCCGGTCTGGGAATCGAAACCGCGATCCTACGACCGCGAGTCCGCTGCCCTAACCACTGGGCCATTGCGCCTCCACAAGGAACACCTGTATTGCATTCAAAGCAGATAACTGTATACATACACACTGACAGGGACAGTAATTAGCCGAAAAGCAGTGGCCGAGAATATCTTGGCTGCTACATCATTATATGCTTTGAGTAAAGGATTAGGGTGTTTAGCTCTTATTTCTAGCAATGTAGGTGTTTCTAACGCCTCAGTCATGTTTATATATATAAACGCCTCAGTCATGTTTATATATATATATAAAGTTAATCCAAACAAGAAAGCACAAAAAAACACAACGCGAGGACGTGGAACAAATATAGTATTATATATCATATATATATATATATATATATATATACCGGAGTAAACACATAAATGTGAGACAAGGTGGAAAAAAGAGAGTACGCAATTACCAGTGGTAGAGTAATATGCTTTATTTAAAGCAGCAGAAAATTCAACAAAACCTGTTACTCTGAGTTTCACGTTGCCGTTCATCGGACAGTTTTTTCTAGCAAAAACTGTCCGATGAACGGCAACGTGAAACTCAGAGTAACAGGTTTTGTTGAATTTTCTGCTGCTTTAAATACAGCATATATATATATATATATATATATATATATATATATATATATAATATTAATATATATACATGCATATATATATATATACCCATACACAAAACACACACACACATACCCGTATATGTACACAGAAAGGGGTGCTGAAAATTTCCTGGCTAGAGACCCAACCTTGCGAGTTCTTTTACAGGGCTTAGGAAACGTGTGTGGATCTAAGGAGGGTATACGTTGAATGAAATTCTGTATTTTCTTTTACTCAAAGGCAGGTACTTTTCAGTACCCCTTCGAATATATATATATGTGTGTGTGTAAAGATACGTGGTTTATATGTAGGAGCAAATCTTGCAACGGGTCCTCTTTAAAGAGGAATATGTGATATGAGGGGAAATTTAACCATCGTTTCTAACACATCTAGCAACCTATTTCTTTACTACCCACAAGAGGCTAAACACAGAGAGGACAAACAAGGACAGACATACGGATTAAGTCGATTACATCGACCCCAGTGCGAAATTGGTACTTTATTTATCGACCCCGAAAGGATGAAAGGCAAAGTCGACCTCGGCGGAATTTGAACTCAGAACGTAGCGGCAGACGAAATACCGCTAAGCATTTCGTCCGGCGCGCTAACGTTTCTGCCAGCTCGCCGTCTTCAGCAACCACATCTAGCAACCACTTAGTGACTCCTGCTATTACCTAAAGGTTACACGGGAGTTCAACACTGATGAAATGCCGGCTATAGAGGTTTGGTAACCTGTCTAATGCGAAATGCAGGGGTTGCGAGGGAGGGAATTACGCAAACGGATGGTGATTGGATTGGAAGCACTCCGTCGGTTACCTCGACGAGGGTTCCGGTTGATCCGAATCAACGGAACAGCCTGCTCGTGAAATTAACGAGTAAGTGGCTGAGCACTCTACAGACACGTGTACCCTTAACGTAGTTCTCGGGGATATTTAGCGTGACACAGAGTGAGACAAGGCCGGCCCTTTGAAATACAGGTACAACAGAAACAGGAAGTAAGAGTGAGAGAAAGTTGTGGTGAAAGAGTACTGCAGGGATCACCACCATCCCCTGCCGGATCATCGTGGAGCTTTAGGTGTTTTCGCTCAATATGGAAGCACTCTGTCGGTTACGACGATGAGGGTTCCGATTGATCCGAATCAACGGAACAGCCTGCTCGTGAAATTAACGTGTAAGTGGCTGAGCACTCCACAGACACGTGCACCGTTAACGTAGTTCTCGGGGATATTTAGCGTGACACAGAGTGTGACAAGGCCGGCCCTTTGAAATACAGGTACAACAGAAACAGGAAGTAAGAGTGAGAGAAAGTTGTGGTGAAAGAGTACAGCAGGGATCACCACCATCCCCTGCCGGAGCCTCGTGGAGCTTTTTAGGTGTTTTCGCTCAATAAACACTCACAACGCCCGGTCTGGGAATCGAAACCTCGATCCTATGACCGCGAGTCCGCTGCCCTAACCACTGGGCCATTGCGCCTCCAGAGAGTGACAAGGCCGGCCCCTTGAAATACAGGTACAACAGAAACAGGAAGTAAGAGTGAGAGAAAGTTGTGGTGAAAGAGTACAGCAGGGATCACCACCATCCCCTGCCGGAGCCTCGGGAGCTTTTTAGGTGTTTTCGCTCAATAAACACTCACAATGCCCGGTCTGGGAATCGAAACCGCGATCCTATGACCGCGAGTCCGCTGCCCTAACCACTGGGCCATTGCGCCTCCACGGATGGTGATTAGTTAAATATAGAAAGGAAAAACCAGTGAGAATACAGAAAGGCCATTGTTACGTCTAGGTTTCGTTATCAAACAACGCCATTGTTGGATCTTTCGTGGGTGCAGCGAAAAATAGGTGCATGTGCGCATGCGTGCATATTTGCTTTTCTGAACGCATTCTTTTCTTTCTCTCTGCCTTCTATCATTTATATCTCCCGGTTTCAGCCCTTCGACTGCGACCATGCTGGAGCACCGCCTTTGAGTGATTCTTAGCCGAACAAACCACACCCAATACTTATTTGTTATTTAATTTTTTTTCTTTGTTTTGTTTTTGCTTTTGGTTCAATTTCTGGTACTTATTCTGTCGGTGTCCGTTGCTGAACTGCTGTGTTACGGGATCCAACGCCAGTTGTCCAGAGGTGGTGGTGGTGGAATAAACACAAACACACACACACACATACACACACATATATATATTTTTTGTCATTCTTTTACTTGTTTCAGTCATTTGACTATGGCCATGTTGGAGCACCGCTTACACACACATATATATATATATACATATATAAAAAAATGGAACAAGAACGCAACAGACGATAATTGAACATCTGGGCAGATAGACGATACAAAGACGGACAGAAAAAGACAAGAATCGGTCATTCGCAGCCTTCTCTCCTCAGTCAAGTTACTAAATCATCCTTACAGTTTCGACCGGTTACACTTGAGACTGTTCAAATCTGGCTGACTCCAAAAATCTAAGCTAAGCGCATTAAATTTTTGGGCAGAAAGCAAGCAAAAGTGTATATATAAAAGTACGTGACGGCTTTCCACAACAAGATGACCTATTTAAAAACACTGACGTGAAAGTATATATAAGTGGAAGCACTCCGTCGGTTACGACGACGAGGGTTCCGGTTGATCCGAATCAACGGAACAACCTGCTCGTGAAATTAACGTGTAAGTGGCTGAGCACTCCACAGACACGTGTACTCTTAACGTAGTTCTCGGGGATATTTAGCGTAACACAGAGAGTGACAAGGCCGGCCCTTTGAAATACAGGTACAACAGAAACACGAAGTAAGAGTGAGAGAAAGTTGTGGTGAAAGAGTACAGCAGGGATCACCACCCCCTGCCGGAACCTCGTGGAGCTTTAGGTGTTTTCGCTCAATAAACACTCACAACGCCCTGTCTGGGAATCGAAACCGCGATCCTACGACCGCGAGTCCGCTGCCCTAACCACTGGGCCATTGCGCCTCCACATATATAAGTACAAGGACCTCCAAGGCACACCTTGGAACCTGTCTCCTCGGGAAACTGGAGTAAATATACCACAGTGCAAATTGTCCATTTGTCTAATAACTCCGACAGCCTACCGTTCTGAATGGTAATTTATTTTTGCGATCCCTGAATTAATGAATGCGGAGATAACCTTGTTGGGATTTGAACTCAGAACGTATGATACTGGAAGAAATGCTATCAGGTGTTTTTCCGCTCTTTTAACGATTCCGCCAATCTGCTGTCCTTGACATAATTCTTTCTGCTATCGGCACAAAGCCTGAAATTTAGAGGAAGGGGATTAGTCTATTGTATCGACCCATGTGTTAGACTGGTAGTTATTTTATGACCCAAGATCATAAATCTTGGGTCATACATATCATCATCTGGAAAAGACTTTCTAACTAGAAAGGGTATGGCCTGGTCAGCCTGTAATGACATGCATAAGATCTGGTCATCAAATCTAAGTAGAGACTTCAAACTTGAAATCTTCAAAGCCACAGTCGAACCAATTCTACTATATGGCTCAGAAACCTGGACGTTATCAAAGAACCTTGAGAGGCGGTTGGATGGAACCTACACTCGCCTCCTTATGAGAGCTCAAAATCTCTCGTGGAAGCGCCATCCAACCAAAATGCAAATATATGGGAAACTACCACCTGTGTCATCTCTTGTGAAAGGTAGGAGAGTCCAGTTTGCTGGACATTGTTATAGAGCTGAAAAAGAGGCAATTTCTACTCTTCTCCTCTGGAAGCCATCTACTCGCAATACCAGAGGGCGCACACTCTCCTACCCTGATGTAATCTCCAGGGATACAGGCATCCAGCAACAGGACCTCCGTAATGCCATGATGGACCGTGAAGTCTGGCGTAGCATGGTAAATTCCATTGTCTCGACCACGGTCGAACAATGATGATGATGATGAGTTATTTTATCGACCCCGAAAGGATGAAAGGCAAAGCTAACCTCAGCAGAATTTTAGACTAGAACGTAAAGACGAATGAAAGGAATTTTATCTGCCTTGCTAATGATTATATCAGCTAACCCCCTCATTGTCCTTGAGATAATAATAATAAGGCCAACAGACCAGATATAGTTGTCAGAGATCATGAAGAAAAAAATGCTTTCTAATTGATGTATCAATACCGGCAGATGATAACGTATCTCTAACAGAAATGGAGAAACTCTCAAAATACAAAGACCTGGAAATAGAGGTAACCAGAATGTGGAATCTCAAAACAGAAACAATTCCTATCATAGTAGGTGCATTAGGCATGATAAAAAAATATTCAGACAAATACATAACAAAAACACCAGGACTTACAAACACATATAAAATACAGAAAATTGCACTACTGGGCACTGCACACATCCTACGCAGAACACTTTCCATACAATAACCATCAGAGCATCACAACAAATCACAGCACATACCCAAGGCACACAGAGCTGCGCTCGGTAGTGAAGTGAAAGCACGCTATAAAAATAAAACTACTGAATAATAATAATAATAATAATAATAATAATAATAATAATAATAATAATAATAATAATAATAATATGAACTTCCAGCTTGTTGTCTCTTGAGGTCTCTGGGTGAGACTTGAAGCCAACTTGTACAAATGTAAAGCAAAATTTAGACATAATAATTTTGCAACAAGGGCAGCTTGGGGAAGGAATTAAGTCGATTACATCGACCCCAGTGAGTAACTGGTACTTATTTAATCAACCCCGAAAGGATGAAAGGCAAAGTAGACGTCGGCGGAATTTGAACTCAGAACGTAACGGAAGCCAAAATGCCGCTAAGCATTTTGCCCGGCGTGCTAACGATTCTGTGAGCACACTGCCTTCATTGTCCTAGAGATAATAATCCTTTTTATTAAAGGCACAAGGCCTGAAATTTGAGAAAAGGGGACAAGTCGATTATATCGACCTCAGTCTTTCACTGGAACTTAGGTTATCGACCTCAAAAGGATGAAAGGCAAAGTCGACCTCGGCGGAATTTGAACTCAGAACGTAAAGATAGACGAAATACCTATTTCTTTACTACCCACAAGCGGCTAAATACAGAGGGGACAAACAAGGACAGACAAACAGATTAAGTCGATTACATCGACCCCAGTGCGCAACTGGTACTTATTTAATCGACCTCGAAAGGATGAAAGGCAGAGTTGACCTCGGCGGAATTTGAACTCAGAACGTAAGGACGAACGAAATGCCGCTAAGCATTTTGCTCGGCCTGCTAACGATGTTGTCAGTTCGCCGCCACCATTGTCATTGAGATAATAACAGCAAAAATAATAATTCTTTCCAATACCTATTTCTTTACTGCCCACAAGGGGCTAAACACAGAGAGGACAAACAAGGACAGACAAACGGATTAAGTCGATTACATCGACCCCAGTGTGTAACTGGTACTTAATTTATCGATCCCGAAAGGATGAAAGGCAAATTTGGTTTAAATTTTTGACGACTCAGCACCATCCATTGGACGAGTTTTACGTTGTCTTTCATTCCTTTGGGGTTGATAAAAATGTATCTCTCTAGAGTGATTGGTTGATGGAAATGGGAAAACATCGGTCGAGATGTCTTGCGGCATTTGTTCCAGTTTTTAACGGTATGAGTTCGAACTCAGCCATGGTTTGCTGTGTTGATATATGTAAACCTATTTCTTTACTACTCACAAGGGGCTAAACACAGAGAGGACAAACAAGGACAGAGAAAGGGACTAAGTCGATTACATCGACCCCAGTACGTAACTGGTACTTAATTTATCGACCCCGAAAGGATGAAAGGCAAAGTCGACCTCGGCGGAATTTGAACTCAGAACATAACGGCAGGCGAAATGCCTATTTTTTTACTATCCACAAGGGGCTAAACACAGAGAGGACAAACAAGGACAGACAAACGGATTAAGTCGATTACATCGACCCCAGTGTGTAACTGGTACTTAATTTATCGATCCCGAAAGGATGAAAGGCAAAGTCGACCTCGGCGGAATTTGAACTCAGAACGTAACGGCAGACGAAATACCGCTAAGCAACTATTCTCCCCCCCCCCTCGCAACAGACACGAGGCCTGAAATTGTGGGGACAGGGGTGAGTCGACAATATCGAGAGCCAGGGTTTCATTTCTGCTTTTTTTATCAACTCTGTAAGGATAAAAGGCAAGACTATTCTCAACGGGATTTGAACTCAGAATTTCTTTTTTTTATCTGTATATACTACTTGTTGGTTTTTTTTTTGGGTTTTTTTTGTTTTTTTTTTTATTAAAAGAAAAATAAGACCCTTAAGAAAATCTTCCAAACCACTTTGTCTGGTGGCGCTGTTGTATTTAGTAATAAGAGATAATAGTACATAGCAATTTCCGTTCCGTAGATAAATAGGACCAACACATATGAAGAACAAAAATTTTAATATGCCTGTCACAAAGTTCTTTATAAGTCCTATTAAATGTATTCCAAATACGGGACTCACGTACACACACATACACACACACACACAGGCACACACAGCCACACACACACACACACATACACACACACACACACGCACGCACACACTCTCTCTCACAATCTCTCATACACATACACAAACATACACACAGCCACACGCACACACACACACACACACACACACACAAGCACACACTCTCTCTCTCACTCTCTCATACACATACACAAACATACACACAGGCACACACAGCCACGCACACACGCACACACATACACACACACACGCACACACACTCTCTCTCTCTCTCAATCTCTCATACACCTACACAAACATACACACAGGCACACACAGCCACACACACGCATACACACAAACTCTCTCTCTCTCAATCTCTCATACACATACACAAACATACACACAGGCACTCACAGCCACACACACACACACACACACAGCCACACACACACAGACACACAGCCACACGCACACACACACGCACACACACTCTCTCCCTCAATCTCTCATACACATACACAAACAAACATACAGGCACACACAGCCACATACACACATAGCCACACACACACACAAACACACACGCACACTCTCTCAATCTCTCATACACATACACAAACATACACAGAGCCACACACAGCCACACACACACACACGCACGCACACACTCTCTCTCTCAATCTCTCATACACATACACAAACATACACACAGGCACACACAGCCACACACACACATAGCCACACAGACACACAGACACACACGCACACACACTCTCTCTCTCAATCTCTCATACACATACACAAACATACACACAGGCACACCCCCCCACACACACCACACACGCACACATTCTCTCTTTCTCTCGATCTCTCATACACATACACAAACATACACACAGCCACACACACACACACACACACACACACAGAAACGTGGAAAAAAACTCACGCTCACGCTCAAACACGCGCGTAACAGACGAACGCACGCACATACATTTCGTCCCGCTTCTAATTCTAATTTAGTTAACTGTTGTGTACGCATGTCGGTGTGTCCGTTTGTCTGTCAGTCAGCCGTCCGACTGTCTCTTTGCACCATTTCCGCGTTTGGATACTTTTAACATAATACTTTCATAATATATATATACACAAGCATATGTATATATATATATATATATATATATATGTTTGTATACATGTATGTATACGTACGTATATATAGATATTTACTTATATATATGTGTGTGTATATATACATATATGTGTGTGTGCGTGTGCTTATATATATGTATGTATATATACATACACACACAAGCATATGTATATATATATATATATATATGTATGTATACATGTATGTATGTATAGAAATATGTATACGTACGTATATATACATATTTACTTATATATATATATATATATGTATA
>NW_021824393.1:0-5000 GCF_006345805.1 Octopus sinensis | reverse complement strand
GCCTTCTCCACTGTAGTTTGGATATCGGTCATGGTGGTATTGACTAGAGAACTTGCAGAGAAGTTGGAAGTTTCTAGAAGTACAGCTGACGAAAGCCTAGTGAAACTAGGCTACATTTTTCGCTATAATGTATGGGTTCCTTACAAACTCTCAAAAAAGAATTGCTTGGACCGGTGTTCCGTTTATGATATGCTTTTGAAACGGAATAAAAACACGCCTTTTTTTAACAACTTGTGACTGAAGAGGAAAAATTGGTTGGGTACGAATACGTAGTGTGAAAAAGGTCCTGGAATTTACGTAAGAGTCCCCCAAAACAGCAACCAAAGACGAATATCCATGCCAAAATAGCTATACTTTTGTTTGGTGGAATCATAAAGGCATTATCTGTTATGAGCTTCTCTCAGAAAACTAGACTAATTTTGATGTGGACTGTCGTCAGCTGGCTAACTTGAGCAAAAGAATCAAAGAATTGAGAGCGGAGATTGCCAACAGGAACGGGGTAGTGTTCCAACAAGACAATGCCTGACTACATGTGTCTTTGGCTACCCTGACAAAGTTACATGAACTTAGCTGGGAACTCTTACCCCATTCTCCTGATATTGCGCCATCCGACTTCCGCTTGTTTTTGTCTTTACAGAACTCATTGCAAGGAAAAACATTTAACGATTTAAATGGAGTCAAAATACATCTAGATAACTTTTTTTCTTCAAAACCTAATTTTATGCTGA
Organism: Octopus sinensis; assembly: GCF_006345805.1. Lineage (NCBI taxonomy): Eukaryota > Metazoa > Mollusca > Cephalopoda > Octopoda > Octopodidae > Octopus > Octopus sinensis. The sequence goes on along the minus strand of NW_021824393.1, from coordinate 4,272 downwards.
TAGATAGATAGATAGATAGATGGATGGATGGATAGATAGATAGATAGATAGAAATAGATAGACAGACATAGACAGACAGACAGACAGACAGACAGACAGACAGACAGACAGATAGACAGATAGATAGATAGATAGATAGATAGATAGATAGATAGAAATAGATAGACAGACATAGACAGACAGACAGACAGACAGACAGACAGACAGACAGATAGACAGATAGATAGATAGATAGATAGATAGATAGATAGATAGATAGATAGATAGATAGAAATAGATAGACAGACATAGACAGACAGACAGACAGACAGACAGACAGACAGACAGATAGACAGATAGATAGATAGATAGATAGATTGATAGATAGATAGACATAAATAGATAGCTAGACAGACAGACAGATAGATAGATATGTTTCTTTATTAGCCACACAGGGCTGCACACAGATAGAACAAATTACAAGGTAGAGCTTTTCTTTTGGGGGTAAAAAAAAAGAGAATGGTGGTTTTTGATCAAAAGGGATCGTAAAAGGAAAGAAAAAGGACAAAAAAAGGGAGGGGTTAAAAAAAAAAGGGGGGGGGAGAAAAAAATGAATAATAGGGATCGTTATCACAGAAATGTCAATATGAAGTGTAAAGGGGAGGACAGGTGAGGTTTACCCGTGGAAAGAAAAGCCTACGGAAAAGACCACGGCAACCTCGGTCAATGAAGTCACATGTTATATTTCTTCTTTTTTTTTGCAAATAAGCACTCTCTGTATTAATTTTTATGGTTCATAGAATCATAGTCAAGGTGGCTTCGTCATTCATACGTGCCATCCTTGCTACATTCACCCATCTTTTTTAAAACATTCACTAGACAAAACTTGCCTCTCTACTCTCACTTTCTCTTCAAGTGATACTTGAAGAAGTTGATGAGAGATTGACCAGAGAGGAAAGTGTTTGTCTCTAATCCTTTCAGGCGCGTCCACCAGATACATTCTTTCGCCATAGCCACAAGTATAATAAAAATAGCTCTTCCTTCCCGTTTGAAGGAAGGAGGCGTGACGATATTAACGATAGACTCGGCTGATAAACCGACTCGTCCCACACGTGACAGCAGTCGTTCGACATAAGCCCACAGGTGGGAAATTGCTGGACACTGCACGATTGCGTGCAGAGCGGTTTCGTCGCTCTGCCCGCATCTCGGGCAGGTCGGCCCCGTGTTTCTCGAGCCGTGTCTGTAGAGCTTATCCCGAACGGGTAGCGCTTCTCGGTAGCACCGCCAGGCCAGGGATCTCTGGAAGTTGTCCATAGGTCCCGGGCCGAAAGTCGTTTCAAACAGGCGGGTCAGGTATTCCTCGGCGACGCCCAGGTTTGCCCCGAGCTCGTCGTCGTACCTCCCCTCCACTAATCCCCTATAGAATGCTTTGGTTGTGTTGAAGTCACTCAAGGTCGACTCGGGACGGCAGAGTTGCTTGAGAGCAACGCGACACTTGCGGTGCCATTCGCCCTTCCTCGGCCTCTTTTTAATCCACGACTGCAGTTCGGTCATGGAGACGAGTTGCGGGAATGCGTGCCTCACAAACGGCGACCACACCTGTTCACCGTCGTCTACATAGAGCCGGAGATGTCGCAGTCTCAGCGCGTGTCTGCGCATCATCAACCACGGCATGCCCAGCCCTCCTTAAATCCTTCGAATTCTGACTCGCTGCTTGATATAATGAAATTCGTATCCATTTTTTGTCAGAGATAGATAGATAGATAGATAGATAGATAGATAGATAGATAGATAGATAGATAGATAGATAGATAGATAGATAGATCTTTATATATAAAGCTGCAGTTGTCTGTATGTGGCAGGTTTGGTAGCCTTCAACTAATATTATCTCCTCCGAGACCCTGCGGCGCAAGTTGACCAAAATTGAGAGTATCATAGAAGAAGGCTTGCTCTTCCTTCCGTAGAAGAAAAAAATTCAAATCGGACCATGTTAATACCAAAAATTATTTACATTAAAAAGGTACTTTTTTTTCTATGAAAATCCCTATTTTTTACAATTTTTTGACTGCTGTGTCGCCATTTTTCGGTGTATTTCAACCAGAAAAATGTTCACTTAAAGAGAATAACAAGCTACACAATGCAAAATTTTTACTTTTCAAATATTCCAATTCTAAAGGGTCGAAAAGAAAACGAACCTGAGCAACGCCGGGTTATACTGCTAGTAGATAGATAAAAAGAAAGCTAGGTGTGTGTGTATTTATATATACTGTATGTTTATATGTTCGTGTACTTAAGGAAGATGCTTCGTTCTACGTTACAATTGTACGTTACTTGAAAACGCCGACTCTGCTCTAGTTTTTATTAAGGAATTGATTTACAAGATTCCCTAATGAGTCATGTGTGTTTTGTTAGCAACAATAAACTTCCAAATTCCATCGCCGTTTCCAGCAGTATCCCCCTCTGTCTTATCTTCTCCACGAATACACACACGTTTTAAGATATATGAACATATATGCATACACACATACATACATATATATATACATATATATATACGTATGTATGTATGCCGATAGAAACGATATGTTGAACCATCGCGTGCAACTTTGTTATTAATAAGAATGGACGTGTATTGTTAATGAAGACGCAGTATATATAGATAATAATCGTTATGGTTTCGTTACTACAATAAATAATATGAATTGAAGCTATCACTGTTGATATTATCAATGCCTACATCTTTACTACTATGCTAGTGGTATCTTCCAGCACACACATATATATACATACATATACATATATATATACATATATATATATATATACTATATATACGTACATATATATATATTATATATATTATAATATATATACATATATATACCTATACATACATACATATATATATATATATATATATACATATATATACATATACTATATATATATATATATATATATATATAGACATACATACTACCTATTTATATATATATATATTGTGTGTGTGTGTAAATTATATATACATATATATATATATTATATATATATATAGAGGAGAGAGAGAGAGAGAGAAATGAGAGAGAGATGTATCTATAGATATATATATATATATATACACGCATATATATACATATTATGTATGTAGATATGTGTAAGGAAATATATATATATATATATATTTGTTTATGTATGTGTGTGTTCATTGTATTGATATTGTGGATTGAATGAATTCTTTGAAAAGTAGGGGAAAAAAAAGAGGAAATAGTAAAGTTTTGTCTCAAGATAACCATCAAGAATCGAAGAGTGCTAATCTGACCAAGCTTCATGTCAACACACGAAGAAACTATTAAATTTGATGGCATTAATCTGGATATTGGTAGAAGTACGAAGACGTTGCGTAGTTCAAAAGGCGAGCGTAGATCTTCTTGGAAATGTTGGCACCAAGCCAGGAATTTTAAAGGGAAATGAGATTAGTCTTTTCCATCGACCGCAAAACTTGACTGGTATTTTATTTTATCGGTATTTTATTCAAGGCGGCGAGCTAGCAGAATCGTTAGCACTCCGGGCGAAATGCTTAGCGGTATTTCGTCTGCCGTTACGTTCTGAGTTCAAATTCCGCCGAGGTCGACTTTGCCTTTCATCCTTTCGGGGTCGATAAATTAAGTACCAGTTAAGCAGTGGGTCGATATAATCGACTTAATACCTATGTCTGTCCATGTTTGTCCCCCTCATGTTTAGCCCCTTGTGGGTAATAAAGAATAGGTATTTCGTCTGCCGTTACGTTCTGAGTTCCAAATTCCGCCGAGGTCGACTTTGCCTTTCATCCTTTCGGGGTCGATAAATTAAGTACCAGTTAAGCACTGGGGTCGATATAATCGACTTAATACCTATGTCTGTCCATGTTTGTCCCCTCTATGTTCAGCCCCTGTGGGTAATAAAGAAATAGGTATTCGTCTGCCGTTACGTTCTGAGTTCAAATTCCGCCGAGGTCGACTTTGCCTTTCATCCTTTCGGGGTCGATAAATTAAGTACCAGTTAAGCACTGGGGGCGATACAATCGACTTAATACCTATGTCTGTCCATGTTTGTCCCCTCTATGTTCACCCCTTGTGGGTAATAAAGAAATAGGTATTTCGTCTGCCGTTACGTTCTGAGTTCAAATTCCGCCGAGGTCGACTTGCCGTTTCATCCTTTCGGGGTCGATAAAATAAGTACCAGTTAAGCACTGGGGCCGATATAATCGACTTAATACCTATGTCTGTCCATGTTTGTCCCCTCTATGTTCAGGCC